>NW_025209399.1:0-8484 GCF_004010195.1 Chiloscyllium plagiosum | reverse complement strand
TTATGAAGGCTTTAACAGGTTACTCTTGGAATGAGAGGTGATCTTATTGAAACATACAAAACCTAGAGGAGAGTGATCAGATAGATACCCACTGGGTGTTTGTATAGTCCAAACGTCTTGTTGTTTTTATAGAATCTCTACAATGTGGAAGCAGGACATTCCGTCCATCAAGTCCACATTGACCCTCGGAACAGTATCACCCCCACACACCCTCCCACCCCCTGGACTGCTCCCCTACTCTTTCCATGTAACCCTGCATTTCCCATGACTAACTTATCTAACCGACACATCCCTGGGCACTATGGACAATTTAGCATGGCCAATCTGCTCTAAGCTGCATATCTTTGGACTATGGGAGGAAACCAGAACACTGGGAGGAAATCCACACAGACATGGGGAGAATGTTCAAAATCCACATAGAGGGTTGCCCGAGGTTGGAACTGAAAGCAGCTACTTGGTGACGGGAGGTAGCAGTGCTAACCACAGATCCACCATGTGCATCCATTAGTTCTATTAGTTACTTGTGGCTGACTAAAGAAATCTGCCTGACTTGTTCCTGTCACTGAACCTGACTCAGTCTGAGAACTTTATCATCAGCCATATAACCAACCTGGTTACATTTGAAATTTGGTGTCAGCAGTGGAGGAATGGAGTGCATGGAAAGAAAAGTGCAGCTGGGATCACAATGAGATGAGCCATGACCTTATTTACTGGTGGAGAAGTGTGAAAGGGCCGAATGTGAAAGTGTCCCTCAGCCTTATGTTCCATTCAGCCCTCGGACATGCTAAACAGGGGCAGATCGAGGCCACCCCGATGCTTAGTTGTACTTGGAAATGTACTTGGAAAATCCAGGCTGGATCAGGAAGTGACCACCACCCCCACCCCCAATCCCTGTTTCCAGGCTTCCCCTCTCTGTAACTTCTGCTCCAGATGTGGGTCATGTTGCAGACCCAGATCCCTCTGGGAATACAGCCACATACCCCACCCAGGGCTAAAACAACAAATCCTCTGCCCTCCCTGAATGCAACATTGTACAACACAATTTCCAGCAAAATAACCCGTTACTTTCCGAAAGCATAGCATGTGAAATTAATATATAGGAACAGGAGTAGGTTAATCGGCCCCTCAAGCTAACCCTGGCATTTATTAAGAACATGGCTAATCTATTCCAGGGCTCAACTCCGCTCTCTTGCCGACTCCTTGTATCCATCCACACCTCTCTGGGTCAGGGAATTCCAGACTTTCACTACCTTCGGAGAGAAGACATTACTCTGCATCTCAGATTGAAATCGATGTTCCTTATTCGGTATCTATATCCTCGAGTTCAACATTTTGCCCAAGAATGGAAACATCTACCTTTTCCAACCCCTTCTGTGTCTTGTATGTTTCAGTAGTATCACTCCTCATTCATTTAAACCCCAATGAATTATCGCCTCACCATTTTAGAGAATCTCAATAACTCAACCCTTTCATCCCAGGAAACCGCCTAATGTACTAACCACGTTACTTGCTGCACCAGCATGCTGACTTTATGTCTCATACACAGGAAGACTCCAAAGCCTTTGTTCTGCTCCTTTTCTGGAAGTCCTCTCCATTAAATAACAGTCTGCTTTTTGGTTCTCAAATTCATCCACAAACTCGGATGTCAATTGCACTCATCTCCCTCCTTCAGGCTGTCAGCATAGATTGCAAATAACTGATGCCCTCAGACTGATAATTGTGGTACTCCAGCAGATATACCTTTATCATAAAGATCCATTACTCCTGACTGTCTGATTTATGTGTTAACCAATCATCATCCCATGTTAATACAGTATCCGACGTCCTGAAGCTTCTGTCTTGTGTAAGATCTTTTGTTTTGTAACACCTTGTGGAAAATCTCTGGAAAGCCTCATGTCGACCAGATCCCCTTTATCAAATCCGCTTGTTACATTCTCTGGCATCTCCAGAAATACTTTGCATGATTTTACAGGGCAAAGTATAATTTCCCTTTCACAAACCACACTGACTCTGCGTGAAGATTTTCTAAATGTCCATGCTGGCCAGGTTTTTAAGCTCGTCCCATCTGCTTTCATTTGGCCCATATGCCTCTAAATGTTTCCCATTCATATGATTGTCCAAATGAGTTTTAAATGTTGTAGTTGTACATGCATCTACCACTCTTCCTCTGGCAGCTCATCCATACCCACACCACTCTCTGTATAAAAACGCTACCCCTTCGTCCCTTTTAAATCTACCCTCTTTCACCTTAAACCTATTCCCTCTATGTTTGGATTCTCCTACCCTGTGGAAAAGACCTTGGCTATTCATCCCATCCATACCTCTCATGATTTTATGAGTTTCTATAATGTCACCCCTCAACTTCCTACACTCCATCTGATGCTAACTTCAAGAACAAGCGTTTAAAGATAAGCACTGCAAATTTGAAACAATATTAAAAATGAGAGGTAACCAACACTCAGCCCAAATGTCATACTGTGATTTGTTTTTCTCCATATTACAATACTAAGTCAGCATGAAACGCTTACTAGTGCCAATAAGAAGTCAAGCACCTGAATTCCTTTATCTAAAGGGGGTAATGGTCACGACAGTGAAAACGTATCTGTGGCCAGATCTAGATAATACCACATGGTCAACATTCTCCCACCTGGCCTCCATATGACTTTGTGTGATTGTGTCTTCTTTATCTTGCATTCAATAGAGAGAACCCCTTTCCCCCATTCACACCTTAATTTCGACACGTTGTACAGAATCTTCTCATTCACCACTGCTAAAAGCCCGTTTATCTTTTGCCACACCCTCTTTTCCCTGCCACCCATCCCCCACTTCTGGCAAGGGATTAAAAGACCATTTTGCAATTGTATTCAGTTTTGAAGAATTGTCACACTGGACTGGAAACGCTAACTCTGTTTCTCTTTCTCTGCAGATGTTGACAGACATGCTGAGTTTCTCCAGAAATGAATAGGCACAGAACAATTTTTCAATTAAACAAGTAACTATGGATCCTGGAAATAAAAGTACAAAAACCTTTGTAGAAGGTTCACTGGACCTGAAAGTTTAACTCTGCATTCACTCCAGAAAAATCTGCAACATCTTTAGCAATTTCTTCAGCAATTTCTGTTTTTGAACAATTTCCAAAGACATATTGCCAAAGATGCCCAAACATCCGATCCAACATGGAGCGTCGTACACTGGGAACTGAACAGTAACACGTGGTGACAAGTTCCTTGACTCTGAAACTGCACAAGGCTGGCATCACTGATACTGCAGTGCTCTGAATCATGGTCAGGGAGAAAAACAGAAGGAAACACATTCACTTCAAATACAGAAGATGGCATTTCTGAAAAGAAAAGATTCAGAGTAGTACCTTAAATGGATATTGTTTATGTAACAAATTGGAGGCGTGACACCAAGGAAAGACTTCCAGCAGAATGAGAATATGAAAATGGAAGTATTTCCACATCAGAAACCAGAGTAGGTCACTGAGTACAGGGCTGATGGGCGAATGGGTCTCGGTGTGAACTGGGGGGCAGTCAGTAGAATTGAATTTTAGATATTGCAGCTAAAACTGGCAATTCAATTCACTGCACATGACATGAAGCAACAGCTGGACACTGTACATACGACAAAGGCAATTGGCCCTGACACCATTTCTGCAATAGGATGAAAGACTTATGCTACACAACAAGTCGAGTATCTGAGGAAGCTGTTTCATTCCAGCTCCAACTCTGACATCTCCCTGGCAATGTGGGTAATTACTCAACTATGTCCCATCCCCTATGAAGGGAATAATTACAATCTGACCAATTACCACGCCCTCAGTCCCATCACGATAGTCAAATTGGCTCGGGTTATTTTTGATAGAGCTGTCAAACAGCACAGCTCAGTGTGGTTTCCGATAGGCCCCCATGTGGAGATGGTGCAGTTCTGGAATTGTCATTGGATTGCTAATCCGTACCAGGACAATTCTCTGGCAACTGGTGCAAGTTAAAAACAATTAATAGAATATCGAGATCTAATATCTGGTGTCAGTAATAGTGATAATATGGTCAATGTCGATGATAGACATCGATCTACTTCCCCAGTGTACTTTCAGGAAGTGAATCATGCTTTCCTGGTCTGGCCTAAAAATGACTCCAGACACACAGACGTGTGATACACTCTTCAATGGTCTCTGAAACGGCCAAGCAAGACATTCAATTGTATCAAACTGCTCCGAGGTCTAAAAGGATAAACCCGGAGAAAACACCCGGCACCAGCCTCATTATCAGAAAAAGGAACGGGAAACACAATCCTGTCGACCCTGCAGAAACCTCTTTCCTAACAGCTGAGAGCTTGTGACAACATTTACAGAGCTTTCCCACACACTGCACAGAAGCATCGGGAAAAGAATAGTCATGCAACTCATTGAGCTTTCTCTGTTCTAGTTAATGGCCGAACATCTCCTCAACACAGTTTTCCCCATATAATATTCATATCCCTTAATATGTTTAAACATTGTGAAACATAAAATTAGAACTGCTGCAGTCCATTCAGCCCATCAGTTTTGCGCCTCCATTCTATGTACAGGCAGTTCACTGATAACGCGTGTTGATTAAATACAATTCGGCTGCACTGCAATTCATGAACCTTTTTCTATAAAGTGAACGGGCTTTCCCTGTGACGCGATTCCTTGGCGGGAACCAGCTGAACAGCAAATGCTGCCTCAGAAACCCTCTGTCTACAAAAGGTACAATCAATGTGTTCAGCAAAAACAGGAATCCAATCGGCTCTGCAGGCCTTGAAACTGAGCCGGAAACTGGGAATTGTAGTCGATATGTAGAAAGAACTTTATTTCAAACTGTGGGAAGAATCTTGGAGAGAACTGGAATTCGGCATCGGCATCACATGGTCAGTCAGCCCCCGCGCCCTTTCTGGTGAAGATTCTGGTGAAAGGTACAGTGCACCAGTAGTGTGAAAGCGTTACCTTTACACCACTGTTCCATTACAACATGTAATTTATACTTTTATTTAGACTGTCCTATTGTGTGTTAGACCAAATTTAATTTTTGTTTTTTACTGATATTTTGGGGGGTTTGTCCCTTACCCTCTTTTTTCCATAGACCCCATTATTAACATTGCACGATTTTCTATAACACAGTGTTGCATAGGAACACAGCTACTGCATTATTGGAAAATAACCTGGACTGATAGCAGAACTTCTATCTTCACACCATACTCCTGCTCTCTCCCTATCCCTTTAGTTTCCAGAAATCCTTACTTATATTCAGCCACTTGACTTCCACAGCCTGATCTGGGAGAGAGTACCCCTGGTTCGCCAGTCTCTGATTGCAGGCATTTATTCTCATCGCAATGCAAAGTGGCCTGTCTGTACCTAATATTGTGGCCTCTTGTTTTAGACATCTCAGCCAGGGGAATTGCCATCTCTGCTTCTACTCTGTCTCGCCCTGTCAGAGTGTTATATATTTCACTGAGTTTCCACTCATTTTCCTAAACCCTATTGAATACAGGTCCAGTTGCCCCAAACGCTGCTCCCACAACAAGTCTGTCATCCCAGAGATCAGTCTGGTCATCCTTTGCTACTCTCCCTCAATGTCAGGTTTGTCGTCTGTTAGGAAAAGAGACCAAAACTGCACACAATACTGCACAATGTTCGAGATGGGGTCTCACCAAGGCCCTGTACAGCTGCAGTAAGATACATTTACTCCTGTACTCAAATCCACCTAAAATGAAGGTGAATACTGCACTTATCTTCCTTCCTGCTTTCTGCTCCTACAATATTGCTTTCAGTGACTGGTGTACAGGGAGATCCAGATTCCTTTCAAAGTACCCCACTTGCTGGGCCTATATACAATGGTCTGCGTGCCAATGCCATTCCCAGTATTGACTTCTGGTTTCAGAACTCACTGCCCTACATGGACTCGGAGGGCTATGCAGAAATAAACAAAAATGCAGCTTAAGTTCATTTATAGTGCAACATTTTTCAACCACTCCTTATTCAAATGAGAGGCTGCCATTCTATTGTTCCCATCAAAGTACACATCACAACTCCCCCATTACTCTCCACCTGCCAGGTATTTCCCAGTCACTCCAGTTGTCTCAATCACCTTGGAACTTTTTTACATCCTTCTCATCCACTCACAAGCTGACATCGTTTAGTGCTGTCAGCAGACTTGGGAATATTGCATTTGCGCCCCTCACCCAAAGATATGATGTGTATTGGGAATAGCTGGAGCCCAAGACACGATCCTTACAATATCCTCCAAGCCTTCCATTTAAAAATAAAACATTGTTTTATTCCTACTCACTGTTTCCTGCCAGCTCTCCCTTCTAAATCTATGACCATATATTAGCCCGAGTCCCATAGGATTCGAATTTGCACAATAGGCTTGGGGCTTTATCAAAGATCTTTCTGAGATTCCACTCGTATGGTATTGATACCTCCTACATAATTTTACTAAAAGCTACTTTCTCAAATATGATTCCCATTTCATAAATCTCTGTTGACTTTGTCTATGCCCATTAATTTCAGTCCAATACTTTCTCTAAACTGTTTAGTTGCTATTTTCATTCCATTCCCTTTTTCTCACAAGACTAAAGTTCCCTAGTATTGCTAGGAAGTTTTTTTTTTGTTTTGTTTTCTTCTGTGAAGGCATAATTAAACTATTTGCTCCATAGTTCAGCTATTTTCCGGTCCTCAATTATTTGGTATCAGATTGTAAGAAATCTGCAACTTTTTTCTCTTAATTTTGCCATTGACATACTTCCAGAAAATACTACAAGTTCTCTCTTAACAACTTTGTTTAGATATTCTTCAGAAACCCATCAATTCCTACCTTAAGCTACTCAATGATTGACCTTCCACAGCCATACAATCACAGAAGCACAGACTCTGTACTACCAGAAATACAGCACAGTTTACATTAGGCCCACTTTCCTACACAAGACCGTAGGCGTGAATCTTAAAGCATTTGAAGTGCACAACCGTGTCGTTTCTAAAGGTTTGAGGTTACCATGACAACTCCACTCTCAAGAGGTGCATTCTAGACCCCAACACCCTCTGGTTGAAAAACAATGATCAACTCCTCACTAAACCGCAAACCCTTCACATTAAAAGTGTGGCTCTTTGAGTAAAATCAACAGCTGCTGTCTATCCACCCTGTCCATGTACCTCGTAATCCTATCCTTCTGAATCACGGGCTGTCAGCTCTCTCTCCTCCAAACTAAACAACCTGAGCTTATCCAGCCTCTCTCCATGGCTGATATGCTCCATCACAGGGAACATCCTGGTGAATCTGCTTTGCAACCCCTCCAGTACAATCACATCCTCCCTGTAATGTTGTTCCTAGACCTACACACAGTATTCCATCTTACCCTCACCAGAGTTCCGCATAGTTCTTATAATCTATGCCTCGATGAATAAAGGCTATGTTTACATTCCTCTATCATTTCCCAAATTGTGTATCAACCTGTCCAGTCACATTCAGCGATGTGTGGAGAAGCACCCTCTGAGCTTTCTAGTGTGCTGCCATTCATTGAGTACTCCCCTGTCTGGTTTCTTCTTCCAAAGTACATCACCTCATAGTTATCAGGGTTACATTCCATCTGCCATTGATCCTCCCGTCTGACCATTCCATCAGTATCTACCTGTAAAATAAGGCCTTCCTCCTCACTGCCAAACACCCGGCCAATATTTGTATCAAATACAAACTTATTTATTACACACCCCACCCCTCGTACATATTCACAGCCGCATCATTCATGAATACCACAAATAATTAGGATAAAAATCTCTCAACATCAAATACATCACGTGGTTGTGCACTTTGATGAAGAAGCAGCGTTTCGAAAGCTAGTGCTGCCGAATAAACCTGTTAGACTATAGTCTGGTGTTATGCTACTTTTAGATTTGTCCACCCCAGCCTAACACCAGCACCTCCGAATCACAAATAATAAGGGACCCAGCACTGATGCCCGTGGTACACCATCGGACACTGGCCTCCAGTCACACAAACAGCCTCCAACCACTCCCCTCTTTCTCCTACTACTAAAGTTGATTTAGATGCAACTTGGCAAGTCACTAATGAGTCCTACCTGTTCACTGGTTGTTCTGTTCCGCTTGACACACTTGTAGGTTATCTGGGGATTCTCCGCAATCTTGCTCTGCCTTGCCCCTGTGTTAGTCAGTCCCCTCCACACGCAGAATTTCCTCCTTATTGCAGTCTTAAATGGTCTGTCCCTTATCCTGCCATTATTTGACTTGAATGTGGATTCGACAGCCTGATAAATTTTCTGTTAATTTCCAACTTGTCTTATGTTTTGTGAGTTTTATAAAGTTCACAGTGACCCATCGCTGATTCGTTGAAATTTTAGAGAACATAGGCCGAGTTTCCTCATCACGCAATCTCGCCATCTGAGGGATTTATCTGGATAATGTCCATTACACTTCCTCTGTGGTCAGTATATTCTTTCTCAGAATTGGTC
>NW_025209398.1:9035-16535 GCF_004010195.1 Chiloscyllium plagiosum | reverse complement strand
AATCTGGTTCAAGAAAGGATGTAAGGATAATCCGCACAATTACAGAGCAGTTAGTTTAAATTCAGCACAAAAAAGCTTCCAGAAGCAATTATTTGAAATCAAATTAGTGGTATTACGGAATCAGGTAGGTGCTAAATAAATGAGAGCACCAAGGGTGAAATCCTATTTAACTGACTTGTTGGAGTGTCTATGAAGAGCTGAAAGAAAGGGTCAATGATTATAATGCGGTTGATGTGATCCACATGGATTTCCAGAAGGAGGGTGATCCCATGCCTGTGAGGAAAGTTCTAGATCATGACATGAAAGGGTCAGTAATGTGGATAGAAAATTGTCTGTGCTCAGAAACAGAGAGTAAAGGTAAATTGATATTTTTTGGTTGCAGGAAAGGTTTATCGTGGAGTTCTCCAAAGATCAGTATTGGTTCCTGATATGATCTACACCTTGGTGTATGTAGACGACAACTTCAAAGTTTACAGATGACAAGAAACTTGGAAAAACTGTACCAAACAGAGAGCCAAATTGCTGGAGAAACTGAACAGGTCTGGCAGTATCCATGGAGATATATGGAGTTAACATTTCTAGCCTGGTGTGGCACTTCCTCAGCCTGAACAAGGCTAACTCCTCTTAAAAAAGTTACACCTGTTTTTCTCTCTCTACAGTTGCTGGCAGATCTGTTGAGTTTCTCCAGTCACTTCTGTTTTTATTTGTTTCAGGCAGATCGCTAGCATCCTCTGCTCTTTGTTCTTCGACAGTGGAAGAATTGTAAACTGGGAGGATGTCTATGTGGAACTCCAAAGAATATTAGCAAGTTGGTGGAGTCGGTGGAGAAGTGACTGATGGGGTCCAATACAAAGAAATGTGAGGTGAAGCACTGTGAACTGAAGAAAGACAGTATAAAATAGGGAGTACAAATCGAAAGGTGTTGCAGAAGCAGAGGGAGCTGGGTGTATATGTGCAAGGATCACTGGAGATGGCAGGAAAAGCACACACTGTCCTCAGATTTGTTAATCGGGCACAGAGTACAAGAACATCATGTTAGGCCTTAGCTGCAGTATTGTGTACAATTGTGGGTGCCACATTAAAGCAAAGATGTGAAGACATTGGCGTGAGTGCAGAAGCAATTTACAAGAATAGTACCAGGAATGAGACATTTCCGTGATGAGCAGAGATTGAAGGAGTTAGGACTCTTCTCTCCTTGGAGAGAAGAAGGATGAGAAGTGATTTGGTTTAAGGTTTTTAAAATCATATGTGGGATGAAGAGAATGGAAGGAACAAGGCTGAGGGGCATTGAGGTAAAATGGTGGGCAAATAAGGCCAGGGTGAAAGCGAGAAGGCACAGGAGTAGAGGAAGACCATTCGGCCCATCAAATTGGCTCCACTAAATGAAGTGAGGAAAATATCTTTCATTTATTTCGAAGACAAGTTATGGAATTCATTGACTGGCAATATGGTGAAGACAGGTCAAATTCAGGCACCCAAAAGGTCATTGGATGATGATTTTGATGGGAATAAGACACAATGTTCTGTGGTAAAGACAGGAGATTGGCATGAGGCAATAATTTTCACTTAACGAGAAGGTACCAGCAAGTTTGGTCAAAAAGCCTTCTTTTGCGACCGAATAATTACATGTTCTCATCAGCCACTCTATCCAAGGGTCAGTGCCTTAGGAGGGAATGCTGCACTGTCTGAGGGTCAGTGCCTGTGGGAGGGAATGCTGCACTACCAGAGGGTCAGTGCCTGTGGGAGGGAATGCTGCACTGTCAGAGGGTCAGTGCCTGTGGGAGAGAATGCTGCACTGCCTGAGGGTCAGTGCCTGTGGGAGAGAATGCTGCACTGTCAGAGGGTCAGTGCCTGTGGGAGGGAATGCTGAACTGTCAGAGGGTCAGTGCCTGTGGGAGAGAATGCTGCACTGTCAGAGGGTCAGTGCTGTAGGAGGGAAAGCTGCACTGTCAGAGGGTCAGTGCCTGTGGGAGGGAATGCTGCACTGTCAGAGGGTCAGTGCTGTAGGAGGGAATGCTGCACTGTCAGAGGGTCAGTGCCTGTGGGAGGGAATGCTGAACTGTCAGAGGGTCAGTGCCTGTGGGAGGGAATGCTGCACTGTCAGAGGGTCAGTGCCTGTGGGAGGGAATGCTGCACCGTCTGAGGGTCAGTGCTGTGGGAGGGAATGCTGCACTGTCAGAGGGTCAGTGCCTGTGGGAGGGAATGCTGCACCGTCTGAGGGTCAGTGCTGTGGGAGGGAATGCTGCACTGTCAGAGGGTCAGTGCCTGTGGGAGTGAATGCTGAACTGTCAGCGGGTCAGTGCCTGTGGGAGGGAATGCTGAACTGTCTGAGGGTCAGTGCTGTAGGAGGGAATGCTGCACCGTCTGAGGGTCAGTGGCTGTGGGAGGGAATGCTGCACCGTCTGAGGGTCAGTGCCTGTGGGAGAGAATGCTGCACTGTCTGAGGGTCAGTGCCTGTGGGAGGGAATGCTGCACTGTCTGAGGGTCAGTGCCTGTGGGAGTGAATGCTGCACTGTCTGAGGGTCAGTGCCTGTGGGAGGGAATGCTGCACTGTCTGAGGGTCAGTGCCTGTGGGAGGGAATGCTGCACTGTCTGAGGGTCAGTGCTGTGGGAGGGAATGCTGCACTGTCTAAGGGTCAGTGCTGTGGGAGGGAATGCTGCACTGTCTGAGGGTCAGTGCCTGTGGGAGGGAATGCTGCACTGTCTGAGGGTCAGTGGCTGTGGGAGGGAATGCAGCACTGTCTAAGGGTCAGTGCTGTGGGAGGGAATGCTGCACTGTCTGAGGGTCAGTGCCTGTGGGAGGGAATGCTGCACTGTCTGAGGTTCAGTGCTGTAGGAGGGAATGCTGCACTGTCTGAGGGTCAGTGGCTGTGGGAGGGAATGCTGCACTGTCTGAGGGTCAGTGCCTGTGGAAGGGAATGCTGCACTGTCTGAGGGTCAGTGCTGTAGGAGGGAATGCTGCATTGTCCGATGTCCAGTGCCTGTGGGAGAGAATGCTGCACATCCGAGGGTCAGTGCCTGTGGGAGGGAATGCTGCACTGTCTGAGGGTCAGTGCTGTAGGAGGGAATGCTGCATGGTCCGACGTTCAGTGCCTGTGGGAGGGAATGCTGCACTGTCTGAGGGTCAGTGCCTGTGGGAGGGAATGCTGCACTGTCTGAGGGTCAGTGCCTGTGGGAGGGAATGCTGCACTGTCAGAGGGTCAGTGCTGTAGGAGGGAATGCTGCATGGTCCGACGTTCAGTGCCTGTGGGAGGGAATGCTGCACTGTCTGAGGGTCAGTGCCTGTGGGAGGGAATGCTGCACTGTCTGAGGGTCAGTGCTGTAGGAGGGAATGCTGCATTGTCCGACGTTCAGTGCCTGTGGGAGAGAATGCTGCACTGTCTGAGGGTCAGTGCCTGTGGGAGGGAATGCTGCACTGTCAGAGGGTCAGTGCCTGTGGGAGGGAATGCTGCACTGTTTGAGGGTCAGTGCCTGTGGGAGGGAATGCTGCACTGTCAGAGGGTCAGTGCTGTAGGAGGGAATGCTGCACTGTCAGAGGGTCAGTGCCTGTGGGAGGGAATGTTGCACTGTCCGAGGGTCAGTGCTGTAAGGGAATGCTGCACTGTCTAAGGGTCAGTGCCTGTGGGAGGGAATGCTGCACTGTCTGAGGGTCAGTGCTGTAGGAGGGAATGCTGCACTGTCAGAGGGTCAGTGCCTGTGGGAGGGAATGCTGCACTGTCTGACGGTCAGTGCCTGTGGGAGGGAATGCTGCACTGTCCGAGGGTCAGTGCTGTAGGTGGGAATGCTGCATTGTCCGACGTTCACTGCCTGTGGGAGAGAATGCTGCACTGTCGAAGGGTTAGTGCCTGTGGGAGGGAATGCTGCACTGTCTGAGGGCCAGTGCCTGTGGGAGAGAATGCTGCACTGTCCGAGGGTCAGTGCTGTAGGAGGGAATGCTGCACTGTCTGAGGGTCAGTGCCGTAGGAGGGAATGCTGCACTGTCTGAGGGTCAGTGCCTGTGGGAGGGAAAGCTGTACTGTCCGAGGATCAGTGCCTGTGGGAGGGAAAGCTGCACTGTCCGAGGGTCAGTGCTGTGGGAGGGAATGCTGCACTGTCTGTGGGTCAATGCTGTAGGAGGGAATGCTGCACTGTCAGAGGGTCAGTGCCTGTGGGAGGGAATGCTGCACTGTCAGAGGGTCAGTGCTGTAGGAGGGAATGCTGCACTGTCTGAGGGTCAGTGCCTGTGGGAGGGAATGCTACACTGTCAGAGGGTCAGTGCCTGTGGGAGGGAATGCTGCACTGTCTGAGGGTCAGTGCCTGTGGGAAGGAATACTGCACTGTCAGAGGGTCAGTGCCTGTAAGAGGGAATGCTGCACTGTCAGAGGGTCAGTGCCTGTAAGAGGGAATGCTGCACCGTCTGAGGGTCAGTGCCTGTAAGAGGGAATGCTGCACTGTCTGAGGGTCAGTGCCTGTGGGAGGGAATGCTGCACTGTCTGAGGGTCAGTGCCTGTGGGAGGGAATGCTGCACTGTCTGAGGGTCAGTGCCTGTGGGAGGGAATGCTGCACTGTCTGAGGGTCAGTGCTGTAGGAGGGTATGCTGCACCGTCTGAGGGTCAGTGCCTGTGGGAGGGAATGCTGCACTGTCTGAGGGTGAGTGCCTGTGGGAGGGAATGCTGCACTGTCAGAGTGTCAGTGCCTGTAAGAGGGAATGCTGCACTGTCTGAGGGTCAGTGCCTGTGGGAGGGAATGCTGCACTGTCTGAGGGTCAGTGCTGTAGGAGGGTATGCTGCACCGTCTGAGGGTCAGTGCCTGTGGGAGGGAATGCTGCACTGTCTGAGGGTGAGTGCCTGTGGGAGGGAATGCTGCACTGTCTGAGGGTCAGTGCCTGTGGGGGGGATGCTGCACTGTCTGAGGGTCATGCCTGTGGGTGTCTGATGTCAGTGCCTGTAGGAGGGAATGCTGCACTGTCTGAGGGTCAGTGCCTGTGGGAGGGAATGCTGCACTGTCTGAGGGTCAGTGCCTGTGGGCGGGAATGCTGCACTGTCTGAGGGTCAGTGCCTGTGGGAAGGAATGCTGCACTGTCTGAGGGTTGGTTCTGATTGAGTGAGTGCCATATTACCAGAGATTCAGTGCCTGTGGGAGGGAATGCTGCACTGTCTGAGGTTCAGTGCCTGTGGGAGGGAATGCTGCACTGTCTGAGGTTCAGTGCCTGTGGGAGGGAATGCTGCACTGTCTGAGGTTCAGTGCCTGTGGGAGGGAATGCTGCACTGTCTGAGGGTCAGTGCCTGTGGGAGGGAATGCTGCACTGTCTGAGGGTCAGTGCTGTAGGAGGGAATGCTGCACTGTCCGTGGGTCAGTGCCTGTGGGAGGGAATGCTGCACTGTCTGAGGGTCAGTGCCTGTGGGAGGGAATGCTGCACTGTCTGAGGGTCAGTGCTATGGGAGGGAATGCTGCACTGTCCGTGGGTCAGTGCTGTAGGAGGGAATGCTGCAGTGTCTGATGGTCAGCGCCTGTGGGAGGGAATGCTGCACTGTCAGCGGGTCAGTGCCTGTGGGAGGGAATGCTGCACTGTCTGAGGGTCAGTGCCTGTGGGAGGGAATGCTGCACTGTCAGAGGGTCAGTGCCTGTGGGAGGGAATGCTGCACTGTCAGCGGGTCAGTGCCTGTGGGAGGGAATGCTGCACTGTCTGAGGGTCAGTGCCTGTGGGAGGGAATGCTGCACTGTCTGATGGTCAGTGCTGTAGGGGGGAATGCTGCACGGTCTGAGGGTCAGTGCTGTGGGAGGGAATGCTGCACTGTCCGAGGGTCAATGCTGTGGGAGGGAATGCTGCACTGTCCGAGGGTCAATGCCTGTGGGAGGGAATGCTGCACCGTCTGAGGGTCAGTGCCTGTGGGAGGGAATGCTGCGCTGTCTGAGGGTCAGTGCTGTGGGAGAGAATGCTGCACTGTCCAAGGGACAGTGCCTGTGGGAGGGAATGCTGCACTGTCCAAGGGACAGTGCCTGTGGGAGGGAATGCTGCACTGTCCGCGGGTCAGTGCCTGTGGGAGGGAATGCTGCACTGTCAGAGGGTCAGTGCTGTAGGAGGGAATGCTGCAATATCTGAGGGTCAGTGCCTGTGGGAAGGAATGCTGCATTGTCCGAGGGTCAGTGCTGTGGGAGGGAATGCTGCACTGTCCGGGGTTCAGTGCCTGTGGGAGGGAATGCTGCACTGCCTGAGGGTCAGTGCCTGTGGGAGGGAATGCTGCACTGTCAGAGGGTCAGTGCTGTGGGAGAGAATGCTGCACTGTCTGAGGGTCAGTGCCTGTGGGAGGGAATGCTGCACTGTCTGAGGGTTGGTTCTGATTGAGTGAGTGCCATATTACCAGAGATTCAGTACTGGGGGAGACCTGCATTGTCAGTGGGTCAGAACTGAGGGAGTGCTGCATTTTTAGGAGGTCAGTACTGAGGGGGTGCTGCATTGTCAGAGGGTCAGTGCTGAGGGAGTGTTGCACTGTCAGAGGATCAGTACTGAGTGAGTGCTGCACTGTTCGAATGTCAGAACTGAGGTAGTTCTGCACTGTCTGAGGGTCAGTGCTGAGGGAGTGCTGCTTTTCAGAGGGTCAGTGCTGAGGGAGTGCTGCATTTTCAGAGGGTCAGTACTGAGGGAATGCTGCATTTTCAGAGGGTCAACACTCAGAGTGCTGCACTGTCAGAGGGTCAGTGCTGAGGGAGTGCTGCTGTGTCAGTGGGTCAGTACTGAGGGAGTGCTGCACTCTCAGATGGTCAGTGCTGAGGGAGTGCCACACTGTGAGAGTGTGTTCAATCTGAAGAGTTCTGTTCTGTCTCTCTCACTCTCTCTCACTGTCTCCGTAGGGTGGAGTCAATGATCAGATTTCTCTGTCAGCTTATGTGACATCAGCTTTACTGGAATCAACACTTTCAGGTTCTGAGATGGTGAGAACTTCAACTCAAACATTGGGAATCTGGGATTGGTGGGAATGAGGCATCTGGGCCAGAGAAACGTGTTGGAACAGGGATTGGTGGGAAATGGGCGCCTGGGCCAGAGAAACATGTCAGATTGGGGTTTGGTGGGAATGAGGCATCTGGGCCTGACAAACCTGTTGGATTGGGAACAGGTGGGAATGGGGCATCTGGGAATGAGAAATATTTTGGATCGGGAATTGGTGGGAATGGAGCATCTGGGCCTGAGAAACAGCTGGGAGTTAGGATTGCGGGACTCAGAAACATGTAGGATCTGGGTTTGAGGATGTAAGATGTCTGTGGTTGGGGGTTTGTGAAGTGTCTGCAGGTGGGGGTTTGGCAATCTGAGGGTGAGGGGTGATGGCATCCTGAGGGTGAGGGGGTGTTGGGTGGGGAGAGTTGTGAGTGGGGACTGTGTGTCCCTTAGTCACTTTCTCCATCGTCTTTCTAGAGTCGGATTACAGACAGAGGCCTGAGCTGCCTGCGGACTGCATTACAGACAGTGAACAGCACCTACACTCTCGCATTGCTCGCCTATACCTTTACCCTGGGCCAGGACCA
>NW_025209398.1:7062-8567 GCF_004010195.1 Chiloscyllium plagiosum | reverse complement strand
GGACTGTGGGAGGAAACCGGAGCACCCGGAGGAAACCCACGCAGACACAGGGAGAATGTGCAAACTCCACACAGTCAGTCGCCTGAGTCGGGAATTGAACCCAGGTTTCTGGTGCTGTGAGGCAGCAGTGCTAATCACTGTGCCACCGTGACGCCCTAATATCAGTTTTCCTGATATTTTCCCACTCAGTACAAAGGTAAGGGAGACCTGAGAAGCTTACAGAGAATCTTGGCTGTGCTTGGACAAGGATCACAGGCAGTCAGCATGTCGCTACACCAAGGAAGTAGGGAGGCGGACCACCCGATGCTCCCAGTTGTAAGGGAGTACAGCAATAAAGTCCCGTTCTGATCAGACAGCGGGCTGGAGAGGCCACAGCTGAAATACTACAAGCAGTTTTAACCTCTGCATTCTGGGATTGCAGGCAGTTCATCAGGTTCGGCCCTGGGATGGAGGAGCTTGTCCTGTGATAGGCTGCTGAGTGAATTGGGACAATATTGCCTGGAGTTGAGAAGAACGAGAGGTGATTTCATTGAGACTGACAATGTTCTATAGGGTTAAAAATCACACAACACTAGGTTATAGTCCAACAGGCTTATTTGGAAGCACACCAGCTTTCGGAGCAATGCTCCTTCATCAGGTGGTAGTCAATGTTCTACAGGGGTTAGGTGACAGTGGAATCACTGAGAGATTGTCCTCACCCCGAACCCATCCCGGGTCGGGGAACCTAAAACAGAGTTATGTGGAGATATAGCCTCAGGGGAAGGGGCCAACCTCTGAATGAGATGAGAGGACATTTCTTCCCTCAAAGGGGTGTGCATCTTTGGATTTCTCCAACCAAGGGGGATTAAGCTGGCCCGTTGTGGAATATAGTTCAGACTGGGCTCTGGTACAGTCTAGTCTGTTGGGTAATGGAGGGATTTGGGAGTGGGGGATAGGGGAGTGAAGTTGAAGCCAATGATCTTACTGAACGGTGGAAAAAATCCTCTACTCCAGCCTTTAAAAGCTCTTGTGTCCAGGCTGGGACCTGTGCCCAGCCTGGGCCTTTCCTAGTGTATGTGTGTCACTGTGTATTCTTGATCGCTGGTGAAGTGTACTGTCAAAATGACTGGCACTTTCTTTCTGCCCCCAGGATACAGTGGTCGCTCTCCAGGCCCTGGCTCTCTACGCTGAGAGGACCCATGTGGATGGCCATCAGAGCTCAGTAACTGTAACCTCAGAGACAACATTCCACAAGGACTTTCATGTTGACACTTCCAACCAGCTGCTGCTCCAGAGGCAGGCCTTGGAAGAGATTCCCGGAAAATACAGGGTGCTAATCACAGGGAACAGATGCATTCTTCTCCAGGAAATACAGGGTGCTAATCACAGGGAACAGATGCATTCTTCTCCAGGTCAGTCACTACCGCCTCAATCATCCTGAGGGAGGGACACGGCGGGGAGGCAAGAGTGAGGGGCATGGATAGGGGGGAGTGAGGGGCAGGGGGAGGGGGGAGTGAGGGGCATGG
>NW_025209398.1:1949-4588 GCF_004010195.1 Chiloscyllium plagiosum | reverse complement strand
AGGGGCATGGAGAGGGGGGAGTGAGGGGCATGGGGAGGGGGAAGTGAGGGGCATGGAGAGGTAGGAGTGAGGGGCATGGGGAGGTGTGAATGAGGTAGATGGAGAGGTAGGAATGAGGAGCATGGGGAGGGGAATGTGAGAGACTCCCCCGGTAAGGGGGAGTGAGGTTTGGTCGGGGGGGGGGGTCAGTGAGGGACGTTGGATGTTGAGAATGCTGCTGTGGGGAGTTGTCAGTGAGACTTGATGCTATTTTCGACATGAAGTAACTGGTGGTTCTATCTGCAGACTGTTCTCCGTTATAACGTACCCGCCAAACCTCAAGATTCTGTCTTCAAGCTATCTCTAGCAATGTTGGAACAAAATGTATTGGACACTACCCTCCAGGGGGAGCCAACTTACAGGATTTTTCTCAATATCACGTGAGTCATGAGAGGAGCTTTTTATTATTCAGGAGGGGACGTAGATTCATCACCCGCTCCTTGTGAATCTTTAACAGATTGGGTTAGGGTTAGGGAAATCCTTGTGCTGTAGGGAGACCCATAATGCTGTTCGGAAGGGAACTCCTGGAGGAATTCCAGGATCTTAACCCAGCAACCTGGAAGGTACAGTGATACATGATCGTCAACCATACAACCAATAAATATGTACCCTCACTCCCACACCAAGTAAATACTAACCATCACATTCAGAGTCACGATGATGAGGGCTGAGAGGGTAACTCATAGGTGGTGGTGCTCCTATGTATGTATCTGCTATCCATCCAGATGGAAGTGGTCATTAGTTTGGAAGGAGCTACCCGAAGAAATATTTGTGAATTCCTGCAGTGTATTTTATAGGTAATTCACTGGAAGGAAGACGTGGTGTGAAATACAGGGTCAGTATTAATTGGACATTGGAGTATAGTTCAGTGTTGACCCGTTGGGAGAGTAATGGTCAGTACTCACTGGGTGTGAGAGCAATGATTAACTGGAAATCAGAGCAAGTGTCACTATTTGCTGGATGGGGGAAACAGCGCTCAGTAATTACTGAGTGTGGGAGTGAGAGACTGTGTTTACTGGGCATGGATGTGGTGATTTGTCGCTAACAGTGATCATTTATTGAGACTGATGTTCATTAGTTATCAGTACATTAGTTATCGGTATATTGACTGGGTATGAGTGTCTGAATTTACTCCGTGTGTGAGTGTTGGTGTGACAGTCAATACATATTGCCTGGGTGTGGAGTGAAGGTCAGAACTTACCATGTATTGGTATGAGGGGCAGTATTAATTGGGAGTGATAGTGAGTGTTAATATTTACTGAACTTTGAGGGAGATGGTCATAATTTCTTCAATATGAGAATGATAGTCAATATTTACTGGCTGTCAGCAGTATTTATTGGGTTTGAGAGTGATCAATATTTCAGTGAGTCAGCATTTATCAATTGAGGGTGTGATGGCCAGGAATTAATAGGTGCAAGAGTGAGAGTCAATAATTACTTGCCATGAGATTGCTGTGCAATATTTATTAAGCATGAGAGAGGCAGTCAATATTATCTGGGACTGTGATTGAAAGTCTGGGAGAGATTATCAGTATTGACTGCACATGGGACGGATGATAAGTATGGTCTGGGCAGAGGAGTGACTTATTATCTCCTGGGTGTGGAAGCAAGAATCAGTCAGTTTTAACTAGGTGTGGGTGAGATGGTCAGTACTTAATAGGGAGCTTATCGCAGTGAAAGCGACGGTCAGGATTTACTGGGTGTGAGAGTGAGGATCTGTAGATAATAGCTGTGAGAGGGATGGTGAGTATTTACTAAGTGTGGGAGTGATGGTCAGTATTTACTGCATGTGGGAGTGAGGATCTGTAGTTAATGGCAGTGAGAGGGATGGTCAGATCTGTAGTTAATGGCCGTGAGTGTGAGTGCCAGTATTAATGGGTGTGGGAGTGAGGATCTGTAGTTAATGGCAGTGAGAGGGATTGTCAGTATTTACTGGGTGTGAGAGTGACGATCTGTAGTTAATGGCAGTGAGTGTGAGTGCCAGTATTAATGGGTGTGGGAGTGAGGATCTGTAGTTAATGGCCGTGAGTGTGAGTGCCAGTATTAATGGGTGTGGGAGTGAGGATCTGTAGTTAATTCTGTGAGCGGGATAGTCAGTATTTACTAACTGTGGGTATGAGGGTCAGTATTTACTGGGTGTGGGTGTGAGGATCCGTAGTTAATGGCTGTGAGAGGGATGGTCAGTATTTACTGGGTGTGCGAGTGGGACTCTGTCGTTAATGGCTGTGAGAGGGATGGTCGGTGTTTACTGCATGTGGGAGTGAGGATCTGTAGTTAATGCTGTGTAAGGGATGGTCAGTATTTACTAAGTGTGGGTATGAGTGTCAGTATTTACTGGGTGTGGATGTGAGTATCTGTAGTTAATGGCTCTGAGAGGGATGGTCTGTATTTAGTGGGTGTGGGAGTGAGGCTCTGCAGTTCATGGCTGTGAGAGGAATGGTCAATCTTTACTGGGTGTGGGAGTGAGGATCTGTAGTTAATGCTGTGAGAGGGATGGTCAGTATTTACTAGGTGTTCGTATGGGGGTCAGTACTTACTAGGTGTGGGTGTAAGGATCTGTAGTTAATGGCTGTTCGAGGGATGGTCAGTTTTTACTGAAT
>NW_025209398.1:0-1508 GCF_004010195.1 Chiloscyllium plagiosum | reverse complement strand
CTGTGAGAGGGATGGTCAGTATTTACTGGGTGTGGGAGGGGGATATGTAGATAATGGCTGTGAGAGGGACGGTCAATGTTTAGCGTGTGTGGGAGAGAGGATTTGTAGTTAGTGACTATGAGAGTGAGTGTCTGTATTTACTGGGTGTGGGAGTGAGGATCTGTAGTTTTTGGCTGTGAGAGGGTTAGTCAGTATTTACTGCGTGTGCATGTGGGGTTCTGTCGTTAATGGCTGTGAGAGGGATGGTCCGTATGTACTGTGTGTGGGAGTGAGGATCTGTAGTTAATGCTGTGAGAGGGATGATCAGTATTTACTAAGTGTGCGTATGAGGGTGAGTATTTACTGGTTGTAGGTGTGAGGATCTGTAGTTAATGGCTCTGAGAGGGACAGTCAGTATTTACTGGGTGTGGGAGGGTGATCTCTAGTTAAATTCGTGAGAGGGATGGTCAGTGTTTAATGTGTGTGGGAGTGAGGATCTGTGATTAATGACTGTGAGAGTGAGTGTCAATATTTACTGGGTGTGGGAGAGAGGATCGATAGATAATGACAGTGAGAGATTTGGTCCGTATTTACTGTGTGTGTGAGAGAGGATCTGTAGATAATTCTGTGAGAGGGATGATCAGTATTTACTAAGTGTGCATATGAGGGTGAGTATTTACTGGTTGTAGGTGTGAGGATCTGTGATTAATGGCTGTGAGAGTGATGGTCAGTATTTACTTGGTGTGGGTGTGAGCATCTGTAGTTAATGGCTGTGAGAGGGATGGTCTGTATTTAGTGGGTATGGGAGTGGAGATTTCTAGTTAATGGCTGTGAGAGTGAGTGTCAGTATTTACTGGGCGTGCGAGTGAGGATCTGTAGTTAATGGATGTGAGAGTGTGTCAGTATTTACTGGGCGTGGGAGTGAGGATCTGTAGTTAATGGATGTGAGAGTGTGTCAGTATTTACTGGGTTTGGGAGGGAGGATCTGTAGTTACTGGCTGTGAGAGTGATGGTCAGTATTTACTGGGTGTGCGAGTCGGGATCGGTCGTTACTGGCTGTGAGAGGGATGGTCAATATTTACTGCGTGTGGGAGTGAGGATCTACAGTTAATGGCTGTGAGAGTGATGGTCAGTATTTACTGCGTGGGTGTGAGGATCTGTAGTTAATGGATGTGAGAGTGTGTCAGTATTTACTGGGTGTGGGAGTGAGCATCTGTGGTGTGGGAGTGAGCATCTGTAGTTAATGGCAGTGAGAGGGACGGTCAGTATTTACTGCGTGTGGGAGTGAGGATCTGTAGATAATGGCTGTGAGAGTGATTGTTATTATTTACTGGGTATGAGAGTAACGATCTGTAGTTAATGGCTGTGAGAGTGAGTGTCAGTATTAATGGGTGTGGGACTGAGGATCTGTAGTTAATTCTGTGAGAGAGATAGTCATTATTTACTAACTGTGGGTATGAGGGTCAGTATTTACTAGGTGTGGAAGTGATGATCTGTAGTTAATGACTGTGAGAGTGATGGTCAGTATT
>NW_025209397.1:0-16530 GCF_004010195.1 Chiloscyllium plagiosum | reverse complement strand
ATTTTGTAAACCTAAATAAGGTCACCCCTCAGCATTCGACGCTCCAGGGAAAACAGCCCCAGCCGATTCCGCCTTTCCCGAGCTCAAATCCTCCAAACCTGGCAGCATCCTTGTAAATCTTTTCTGAACACTTTCATGTTTCGTAGTATCCTTCCAATAGGAAGGAGATCAAATTTGCACGCAATATTCCAAAACTGGCCAAACCAGTGTCCTGTACAGCCACAACATGACCACCTAACCCCTGTACTCAATACTCTGAACAATAAAGGAAAGCATACCAAACGCCTTATTCACTGTCCTATCTACCTGTGACTCCACTTTCAAGGAGGTATGTTTGTTCAGCAACACACTCCAGGACCTTACCGTTAAGTGTATAAGTCCTGCTAAGATTTGCTTTCCCAAAATGCAGCACCTCACATTTATCTAAATTATACTCCATCAACCACATCTCAGCCCATTAGCCCATCTGGTCAAGATTGCGTTGTACTCTGAGGTAAACTTCTTCACTCTTTACTACGCCTCCAACACATCACCCACAGCAACACAGAGCAGCTGGGTCTGTGCAAATCAGAGACCACCCACACATTGGAAATGATTGCAGTGTCCTTGAGAGGGGGCAGATCACCCACACATTTGGAAGGATGCAGGGTCACTGAGAGGGGGCAGATCACCTACACATTGGGAAGGAAAGCAGGGTCCCTGAGAGGGGGTAGATCACCCACACATTGGGAAGGACAGCAGGGTCCCTGTGAGGGGGCAGGTCACCCACACATTGGGAAGGATGACAGGGTTCCTGAGAGGGGCAGATCACCCACATATTGGGAAGGATGGCAGTGTCACTGAAAGGAGACAGATCAGCCACATATTGGGAAGGATGGTAGGGTCCCTGAGAGAAGACAGACTGGTTCCTTTCCCAAAATGGTGCAAATTGAGAGACTCATAATGTGAGGTTTTCATTGAAGCTGAAGGGGAATTTACAGAGTGTAACATTTACTGTTGGTTTAGACAATGTCAATAAAAACAAGGTGTTCACATTAACCGAAAGAAATTTGATCATGGGATGCAAGTATAAGACTTTGGTTCAGATCGTTATGGAGGATATGATGGATAAATTATATGCCGTGAGTGGTAATGACTGAGGATCCAACACTTACTCAAAGGTTAGTCATATTCAGTTTCACATGAATTGATCAATCGTGTCAGATTTTGATTAGATATTTGTTTGGTGTTTCCTTTTTGTGAATCCTCTTTAAGTACTCAGGCAAGTTTAGTAAAGACAGTGTCAGTCCAGTTGAGAAATCAGACAGACAAATAATTCACTTTGATTGATGTTTTTGTCTGTATATCCATCCTTGCAAGCCTTAGTGAAAGAAGACTCCAGAATATATCGCTATCAATGCAGAGAGAAAAGTGTAATAAAAAGAGAGTAAGAAACTATCTCTAAACATGAACATTACTTATCTCTCCCAAAAACGAACAGTCCTATTGGGTTCCTCCAGCACCCTCTCTTTTATGTCCGAAAATCATATTAGCCCTGTTCCTGTCCGACGGTGACCAGGTATATTCACACAGAGATCATCACATGTTGTGAAGGATGGGAGGAGCCTGAGAGGTGATAGGCTTATTCATTTCCCCGAGAGTTTCAGTTCTGAATGATATATGATATATGATACAATGGAGCAACTGGAGTTGAAGGGAGATGTGACAGAGCTTATAGGCTTAGGATTAGTGTAGATAAGGTAGATGAAAACAAAATGTTCACATTAGTTGGGGGAAATGGATGATGAGATGCAAAGTTGAAGATTTGACCAGATTGGCAGGGAGGGTTTGATGGAGTGATTATATAGAAGGGATTCTGTACGTGCGTATCTTAATGACAGATAGTTGGACTGAGCGCCGTGAAGCGCTATGCTTAAGTTTCAGTTTCTGTCAAACTGTGGGTTTGAATTATCCCAGTACAAGAGCCACAAGTGATGTACTTCAGGCAGTCGCATCGAAGGGCCAGGGTAACTTCCACTTTGTGATGGTTCCTAATTCTCTGGGTGTTTGCAGACCCCTCAAGCTCTCTGACACTCTCGGTGATGAAAACAGGAAAATGGGTGACAGACTCTGAAAACGGAGAGCTCCAGCTGTTCCACCGCCCTTCAGATCCCCCTTAACCTTCCTGCATAAGGGGGATCGGCATGCCTGATTCGTGTCAGTCTCTGTGGCTCAAATGGTCAGCAGCAGGCTGCAAGTTAAAAGGTAAAAGGTTGGTACTTCAACATTATCCAGGTGTGCAGTTTTGGCTTTTTCAGATCAGAGTATAAGAGTGACCCCCACCTCTATTTAAACCAGAAAATCCATGACAAGGTTGGATTACAGCCCAAACCATCCATGATTCTGTGTTATGAGGCTCCACACAGAAGAAGACGGGGCAAACACCATTCTCTCCAGACCTCCACTGCCAGTAGAAAGCAGCCACTCCAGCTTCAATCATGGGCTTCCTGCCCAGCCCCGGGACACAGTGTAAAGAAACTCTTTCCACATGAACGGCTCATTCCATGGGAAAGGGGCATAAATCTTTTTTTTTCCAATGCGGTAACGGTTGCAGCTGATACTCCCCGTTTTTCGGAACTTTGTAACCAAACCCCTGTCCCCAACATTAGAAGCTGGAGGATGTTGTGATGAGAGCAGTGCTATGAAGTTGAAGGCGTGCACTATACCTTAAAAAGCGAGTGAATGCTGTTCAGAACTGAGAGCGGACAAATACCTGTGATGACCAGTTAGCAGTCTCACTGTGTCCTGCAAAATTTAAAAAGATGTAAGGTTTGGTTATGAAATGGATACCTGAGTTGGGTACTGTATTGAAAACAATTAGAATTTAACCAATATGTTTAAATTATGCCTCAGAAAACTAAAATCCAATCGCGCTTGAATTTAGTGTTGTGAAACATTGCAGAAACGAAGGGCTTCCTTACTTTTGCCCCTACTGACCATACACCGTAATTCACCCTTTACTTTTATACTTCACACCTCACTGTGTTATACTTAATACCTCACTGTGTTATACTTCACCCTTTACTTTTATACTTCACACCTCACTGTGTTATACTTAATACCTCACTGTGTTATACTTCACCCTTTACTTTTATACTTCACACCTCACTGTGTTATACTTAATACCTCACTGTGTTATACTTCACCCTTTACTTTTATACTTCACACCTCACTGTGTTATACTTAATACCTCACTGTGTTATACTTCACCCTTTACTTTTATACTTCACACCTCACTGTGTTATACTTAATACCTCACTGTGTTATACTTCACCCTTTACTTTTATACTTCACACCTCACTGTGTTATACTTAATACCTCACTGTGTTATACTTCACCCTTTACTTTTATACTTCACACCTCACTGTGTTATACTTAATACCTCACTGTGTTATACTTCACCCTTTACTTTTATACTTCACACCTCACTGTGTTATACTTAATACCTCACTGTGTTATACTTCACCCTTTACTTTTATACTTCACACCTCACTGTGTTATACTTAATACCTCACTGTGTTATACTTCACCCTTTACTTTTATACTTCACACCTCACTGTGTTATACTTAATACCTCACTGTGTTATACTTCACCCTTTACTTTTATACTTCACACCTCACTGTGTTATACTTAATACCTCACTGTGTTATACTTCACCCTTTACTTTTATACTTCACACCTCACTGTGTTATACTTAATACCTCACTGTGTTATACTTCACCCTTTACTTTTATACTTCACACCTCACTGTGTTATACTTAATACCTCACTGTGTTATACTTCACCCTTTACTTTTATACTTCACACCTCACTGTGTTATACTTAATACCTCACTGTGTTATACTTCACCCTTTACTTTTATACTTCACACCTCACTGTGTTATACTTAATACCTCACTGTGTTATACTTCACCCTTTACTTTTATACTTCACACCTCACTGTGTTATACTTAATACCTCACTGTGTTATACTTCACCCTTTACTTTTATACTTCACACCTCACTGTGTTATACTTAATACCTCACTGTGTTATACTTCACCCTTTACTTTTATACTTCACACCTCACTGTGTTATACTTAATACCTCACTGTGTTATACTTCACCCTTTACTTTTATACTTCACACCTCACTGTGTTATACTTAATACCTCACTGTGTTATACTTCACCCTTTACTTTTATACTTCACACCTCACTGTGTTATACTTAATACCTCACTGTGTTATACTTCACCCTTTACTTTTATACTTCACACCTCACTGTGTTATACTTAATACCTCACTGTGTTATACTTCACCCTTTACTTTTATACTTCACACCTCACTGTGTTATACTTAATACCTCACTGTGTTATACTTCACCCTTTACTTTTATACTTCACACCTCACTGTGTTATACTTAATACCTCACTGTGTTATACTTCACCCTTTACTTTTATACTTCACACCTCACTGTGTTATACTTAATACCTCACTGTGTTATACTTCACCCTTTACTTTTATACTTCACACCTCACTGTGTTATACTTAATACCTCACTGTGTTATACTTCACCCTTTACTTTTATACTTCACACCTCACTGTGTTATACTTAATACCTCACTGTGTTATACTTCACCCTTTACTTTTATACTTCACACCTCACTGTGTTATACTTAATACCTCACTGTGTTATACTTCACCCTTTACTTTTATACTTCACACCTCACTGTGTTATACTTAATACCTCACTGTGTTATACTTCACCCTTTACTTTTATACTTCACACCTCACTGTGTTATACTTAATACCTCACTGTGTTATACTTCACCCTTTACTTTTATACTTCACACCTCACTGTGTTATACTTAATACCTCACTGTGTTATACTTCACCCTTTACTTTTATACTTCACACCTCACTGTGTTATACTTAATACCTCACTGTGTTATACTTCACCCTTTACTTTTATACTTCACACCTCACTGTGTTATACTTAATACCTCACTGTGTTATACTTCACCCTTTACTTTTATACTTCACACCTCACTGTGTTATACTTAATACCTCACTGTGTTATACTTCACCCTTTACTTTTATACTTCACACCTCACTGTGTTATACTTAATACCTCACTGTGTTATACTTCACCCTTTACTTTTATACTTCACACCTCACTGTGTTATACTTAATACCTCACTGTGTTATACTTCACCCTTTACTTTTATACTTCACACCTCACTGTGTTATACTTAATACCTCACTGTGTTATACTTCACCCTTTACTTTTATACTTCACACCTCACTGTGTTATACTTAATACCTCACTGTGTTATACTTCACCCTTTACTTTTATACTTCACACCTCACTGTGTTATACTTAATACCTCACTGTGTTATACTTCACCCTTTACTTTTATACTTCACACCTCACTGTGTTATACTTAATACCTCACTGTGTTATACTTCACCCTTTACTTTTATACTTCACACCTCACTGTGTTATACTTAATACCTCACTGTGTTATACTTCACCCTTTACTTTTATACTTCACACCTCACTGTGTTATACTTAATACCTCACTGTGTTATACTTCACCCTTTACTTTTATACTTCACACCTCACTGTGTTATACTTAATACCTCACTGTGTTATACTTCACCCTTTACTTTTATACTTCACACCTCACTGTGTTATACTTAATACCTCACTGTGTTATACTTCACCCTTTACTTTTATACTTCACACCTCACTGTGTTATACTTAATACCTCACTGTGTTATACTTCACCCTTTACTTTTATACTTCACACCTCACTGTGTTATACTTAATACCTCACTGTGTTATACTTCACCCTTTACTTTTATACTTCACACCTCACTGTGTTATACTTAATACCTCACTGTGTTATACTTCACCCTTTACTTTTATACTTCACACCTCACTGTGTTATACTTAATACCTCACTGTGTTATACTTCACCCTTTACTTTTATACTTCACACCTCACTGTGTTATACTTAATACCTCACTGTGTTATACTTCACCCTTTACTTTTATACTTCACACCTCACTGTGTTATACTTAATACCTCACTGTGTTATACTTCACCCTTTACTTTTATACTTCACACCTCACTGTGTTATACTTAATACCTCACTGTGTTATACTTCACCCTTTACTTTTATACTTCACACCTCACTGTGTTATACTTAATACCTCACTGTGTTATACTTCACCCTTTACTTTTATACTTCACACCTCACTGTGTTATACTTAATACCTCACTGTGTTATACTTCACCCTTTACTTTTATACTTCACACCTCACTGTGTTATACTTAATACCTCACTGTGTTATACTTCACCCTTTACTTTTATACTTCACACCTCACTGTGTTATACTTAATACCTCACTGTGTTATACTTCACCCTTTACTTTTATACTTCACACCTCACTGTGTTATACTTAATACCTCACTGTGTTATACTTCACCCTTTACTTTTATACTTCACACCTCACTGTGTTATACTTAATACCTCACTGTGTTATACTTCACCCTTTACTTTTATACTTCACACCTCACTGTGTTATACTTAATACCTCACTGTGTTATACTTCACCCTTTACTTTTATACTTCACACCTCACTGTGTTATACTTAATACCTCACTGTGTTATACTTCACCCTTTACTTTTATACTTCACACCTCACTGTGTTATACTTAATACCTCACTGTGTTATACTTCACCCTTTACTTTTATACTTCACACCTCACTGTGTTATACTTAATACCTCACTGTGTTATACTTCACCCTTTACTTTTATACTTCACACCTCACTGTGTTATACTTAATACCTCACTGTGTTATACTTCACCCTTTACTTTTATACTTCACACCTCACTGTGTTATACTTAATACCTCACTGTGTTATACTTCACCCTTTACTTTTATACTTCACACCTCACTGTGTTATACTTAATACCTCACTGTGTTATACTTCACCCTTTACTTTTATACTTCACACCTCACTGTGTTATACTTAATACCTCACTGTGTTATACTTCACCCTTTACTTTTATACTTCACACCTCACTGTGTTATACTTAATACCTCACTGTGTTATACTTCACCCTTTACTTTTATACTTCACACCTCACTGTGTTATACTTAATACCTCACTGTGTTATACTTCACCCTTTACTTTTATACTTCACACCTCACTGTGTTATACTTAATACCTCACTGTGTTATACTTCACCCTTTACTTTTATACTTCACACCTCACTGTGTTATACTTAATACCTCACTGTGTTATACTTCACCCTTTACTTTTATACTTCACACCTCACTGTGTTATACTTAATACCTCACTGTGTTATACTTCACCCTTTACTTTTATACTTCACACCTCACTGTGTTATACTTAATACCTCACTGTGTTATACTTCACCCTTTACTTTTATACTTCACACCTCACTGTGTTATACTTAATACCTCACTGTGTTATACTTCACCCTTTACTTTTATACTTCACACCTCACTGTGTTATACTTAATACCTCACTGTGTTATACTTCACCCTTTACTTTTATACTTCACACCTCACTGTGTTATACTTAATACCTCACTGTGTTATACTTCACCCTTTACTTTTATACTTCACACCTCACTGTGTTATACTTAATACCTCACTGTGTTATACTTCACCCTTTACTTTTATACTTCACACCTCACTGTGTTATACTTAATACCTCACTGTGTTATACTTCACCCTTTACTTTTATACTTCACACCTCACTGTGTTATACTTAATACCTCACTGTGTTATACTTCACCCTTTACTTTTATACTTCACACCTCACTGTGTTATACTTAATACCTCACTGTGTTATACTTCACCCTTTACTTTTATACTTCACACCTCACTGTGTTATACTTAATACCTCACTGTGTTATACTTCACCCTTTACTTTTATACTTCACACCTCACTGTGTTATACTTAATACCTCACTGTGTTATACTTCACCCTTTACTTTTATACTTCACACCTCACTGTGTTATACTTAATACCTCACTGTGTTATACTTCACCCTTTACTTTTATACTTCACACCTCACTGTGTTATACTTAATACCTCACTGTGTTATACTTCACCCTTTACTTTTATACTTCACACCTCACTGTGTTATACTTAATACCTCACTGTGTTATACTTCACCCTTTACTTTTATACTTCACACCTCACTGTGTTATACTTAATACCTCACTGTGTTATACTTCACCCTTTACTTTTATACTTCACACCTCACTGTGTTATACTTAATACCTCACTGTGTTATACTTCACCCTTTACTTTTATACTTCACACCTCACTGTGTTATACTTAATACCTCACTGTGTTATACTTCACCCTTTACTTTTATACTTCACACCTCACTGTGTTATACTTAATACCTCACTGTGTTATACTTCACCCTTTACTTTTATACTTCACACCTCACTGTGTTATACTTAATACCTCACTGTGTTATACTTCACCCTTTACTTTTATACTTCACACCTCACTGTGTTATACTTAATACCTCACTGTGTTATACTTCACCCTTTACTTTTATACTTCACACCTCACTGTGTTATACTTAATACCTCACTGTGTTATACTTCACCCTTTACTTTTATACTTCACACCTCACTGTGTTATACTTAATACCTCACTGTGTTATACTTCACCCTTTACTTTTATACTTCACACCTCACTGTGTTATACTTAATACCTCACTGTGTTATACTTCACCCTTTACTTTTATACTTCACACCTCACTGTGTTATACTTAATACCTCACTGTGTTATACTTCACCCTTTACTTTTATACTTCACACCTCACTGTGTTATACTTAATACCTCACTGTGTTATACTTCACCCTTTACTTTTATACTTCACACCTCACTGTGTTATACTTAATACCTCACTGTGTTATACTTCACCCTTTACTTTTATACTTCACACCTCACTGTGTTATACTTAATACCTCACTGTGTTATACTTCACCCTTTACTTTTATACTTCACACCTCACTGTGTTATACTTAATACCTCACTGTGTTATACTTCACCCTTTACTTTTATACTTCACACCTCACTGTGTTATACTTAATACCTCACTGTGTTATACTTCACCCTTTACTTTTATACTTCACACCTCACTGTGTTATACTTAATACCTCACTGTGTTATACTTCACCCTTTACTTTTATACTTCACACCTCACTGTGTTATACTTAATACCTCACTGTGTTATACTTCACCCTTTACTTTTATACTTCACACCTCACTGTGTTATACTTAATACCTCACTGTGTTATACTTCACCCTTTACTTTTATACTTCACACCTCACTGTGTTATACTTAATACCTCACTGTGTTATACTTCACCCTTTACTTTTATACTTCACACCTCACTGTGTTATACTTAATACCTCACTGTGTTATACTTCACCCTTTACTTTTATACTTCACACCTCACTGTGTTATACTTAATACCTCACTGTGTTATACTTCACCCTTTACTTTTATACTTCACACCTCACTGTGTTATACTTAATACCTCACTGTGTTATACTTCACCCTTTACTTTTATACTTCACACCTCACTGTGTTATACTTAATACCTCACTGTGTTATACTTCACCCTTTACTTTTATACTTCACACCTCACTGTGTTATACTTAATACCTCACTGTGTTATACTTCACCCTTTACTTTTATACTTCACACCTCACTGTGTTATACTTAATACCTCACTGTGTTATACTTCACCCTTTACTTTTATACTTCACACCTCACTGTGTTATACTTAATACCTCACTGTGTTATACTTCACCCTTTACTTTTATACTTCACACCTCACTGTGTTATACTTAATACCTCACTGTGTTATACTTCACCCTTTACTTTTATACTTCACACCTCACTGTGTTATACTTAATACCTCACTGTGTTATACTTCACCCTTTACTTTTATACTTCACACCTCACTGTGTTATACTTAATACCTCACTGTGTTATACTTCACCCTTTACTTTTATACTTCACACCTCACTGTGTTATACTTAATACCTCACTGTGTTATACTTCACCCTTTACTTTTATACTTCACACCTCACTGTGTTATACTTAATACCTCACTGTGTTATACTTCACCCTTTACTTTTATACTTCACACCTCACTGTGTTATACTTAATACCTCACTGTGTTATACTTCACCCTTTACTTTTATACTTCACACCTCACTGTGTTATACTTAATACCTCACTGTGTTATACTTCACCCTTTACTTTTATACTTCACACCTCACTGTGTTATACTTAATACCTCACTGTGTTATACTTCACCCTTTACTTTTATACTTCACACCTCACTGTGTTATACTTAATACCTCACTGTGTTATACTTCACCCTTTACTTTTATACTTCACACCTCACTGTGTTATACTTAATACCTCACTGTGTTATACTTCACCCTTTACTTTTATACTTCACACCTCACTGTGTTATACTTAATACCTCACTGTGTTATACTTCACCCTTTACTTTTATACTTCACACCTCACTGTGTTATACTTAATACCTCACTGTGTTATACTTCACCCTTTACTTTTATACTTCACACCTCACTGTGTTATACTTAATACCTCACTGTGTTATACTTCACCCTTTACTTTTATACTTCACACCTCACTGTGTTATACTTAATACCTCACTGTGTTATACTTCACCCTTTACTTTTATACTTCACACCTCACTGTGTTATACTTAATACCTCACTGTGTTATACTTCACCCTTTACTTTTATACTTCACACCTCACTGTGTTATACTTAATACCTCACTGTGTTATACTTCACCCTTTACTTTTATACTTCACACCTCACTGTGTTATACTTAATACCTCACTGTGTTATACTTCACCCTTTACTTTTATACTTCACACCTCACTGTGTTATACTTAATACCTCACTGTGTTATACTTCACCCTTTACTTTTATACTTCACACCTCACTGTGTTATACTTAATACCTCACTGTGTTATACTTCACCCTTTACTTTTATACTTCACACCTCACTGTGTTATACTTAATACCTCACTGTGTTATACTTCACCCTTTACTTTTATACTTCACACCTCACTGTGTTATACTTAATACCTCACTGTGTTATACTTCACCCTTTACTTTTATACTTCACACCTCACTGTGTTATACTTAATACCTCACTGTGTTATACTTCACCCTTTACTTTTATACTTCACACCTCACTGTGTTATACTTAATACCTCACTGTGTTATACTTCACCCTTTACTTTTATACTTCACACCTCACTGTGTTATACTTAATACCTCACTGTGTTATACTTCACCCTTTACTTTTATACTTCACACCTCACTGTGTTATACTTAATACCTCACTGTGTTATACTTCACCCTTTACTTTTATACTTCACACCTCACTGTGTTATACTTAATACCTCACTGTGTTATACTTCACCCTTTACTTTTATACTTCACACCTCACTGTGTTATACTTAATACCTCACTGTGTTATACTTCACCCTTTACTTTTATACTTCACACCTCACTGTGTTATACTTAATACCTCACTGTGTTATACTTCACCCTTTACTTTTATACTTCACACCTCACTGTGTTATACTTAATACCTCACTGTGTTATACTTCACCCTTTACTTTTATACTTCACACCTCACTGTGTTATACTTAATACCTCACTGTGTTATACTTCACCCTTTACTTTTATACTTCACACCTCACTGTGTTATACTTAATACCTCACTGTGTTATACTTCACCCTTTACTTTTATACTTCACACCTCACTGTGTTATACTTAATACCTCACTGTGTTATACTTCACCCTTTACTTTTATACTTCACACCTCACTGTGTTATACTTAATACCTCACTGTGTTATACTTCACCCTTTACTTTTATACTTCACACCTCACTGTGTTATACTTAATACCTCACTGTGTTATACTTCACCCTTTACTTTTATACTTCACACCTCACTGTGTTATACTTAATACCTCACTGTGTTATACTTCACCCTTTACTTTTATACTTCACACCTCACTGTGTTATACTTAATACCTCACTGTGTTATACTTCACCCTTTACTTTTATACTTCACACCTCACTGTGTTATACTTAATACCTCACTGTGTTATACTTCACCCTTTACTTTTATACTTCACACCTCACTGTGTTATACTTAATACCTCACTGTGTTATACTTCACCCTTTACTTTTATACTTCACACCTCACTGTGTTATACTTAATACCTCACTGTGTTATACTTCACCCTTTACTTTTATACTTCACACCTCACTGTGTTATACTTAATACCTCACTGTGTTATACTTCACCCTTTACTTTTATACTTCACACCTCACTGTGTTATACTTAATACCTCACTGTGTTATACTTCACCCTTTACTTTTATACTTCACACCTCACTGTGTTATACTTAATACCTCACTGTGTTATACTTCACCCTTTACTTTTATACTTCACACCTCACTGTGTTATACTTAATACCTCACTGTGTTATACTTCACCCTTTACTTTTATACTTCACACCTCACTGTGTTATACTTAATACCTCACTGTGTTATACTTCACCCTTTACTTTTATACTTCACACCTCACTGTGTTATACTTAATACCTCACTGTGTTATACTTCACCCTTTACTTTTATACTTCACACCTCACTGTGTTATACTTAATACCTCACTGTGTTATACTTCACCCTTTACTTTTATACTTCACACCTCACTGTGTTATACTTAATACCTCACTGTGTTATACTTCACCCTTTACTTTTATACTTCACACCTCACTGTGTTATACTTAATACCTCACTGTGTTATACTTCACCCTTTACTTTTATACTTCACACCTCACTGTGTTATACTTAATACCTCACTGTGTTATACTTCACCCTTTACTTTTATACTTCACACCTCACTGTGTTATACTTAATACCTCACTGTGTTATACTTCACCCTTTACTTTTATACTTCACACCTCACTGTGTTATACTTAATACCTCACTGTGTTATACTTCACCCTTTACTTTTATACTTCACACCTCACTGTGTTATACTTAATACCTCACTGTGTTATACTTCACCCTTTACTTTTATACTTCACACCTCACTGTGTTATACTTAATACCTCACTGTGTTATACTTCACCCTTTACTTTTATACTTCACACCTCACTGTGTTATACTTAATACCTCACTGTGTTATACTTCACCCTTTACTTTTATACTTCACACCTCACTGTGTTATACTTAATACCTCACTGTGTTATACTTCACCCTTTACTTTTATACTTCACACCTCACTGTGTTATACTTAATACCTCACTGTGTTATACTTCACCCTTTACTTTTATACTTCACACCTCACTGTGTTATACTTAATACCTCACTGTGTTATACTTCACCCTTTACTTTTATACTTCACACCTCACTGTGTTATACTTAATACCTCACTGTGTTATACTTCACCCTTTACTTTTATACTTCACACCTCACTGTGTTATACTTAATACCTCACTGTGTTATACTTCACCCTTTACTTTTATACTTCACACCTCACTGTGTTATACTTAATACCTCACTGTGTTATACTTCACCCTTTACTTTTATACTTCACACCTCACTGTGTTATACTTAATACCTCACTGTGTTATACTTCACCCTTTACTTTTATACTTCACACCTCACTGTGTTATACTTAATACCTCACTGTGTTATACTTCACCCTTTACTTTTATACTTCACACCTCACTGTGTTATACTTAATACCTCACTGTGTTATACTTCACCCTTTACTTTTATATTTCACACCTCACTGTGTTATACTTCACACCTCACTGTGTTATTCTTCACACCTCACTGTGTTATACTTCACACCTCGCGGTTTTATTCTTCACACCTCACTGTGTTATACTTCACACCTCGCTGTGGCATACTTCACATCTCACTGTGTTTTACTTCATACCTCACTGTATTATACTTCGCACCTCACTGTGTTATACTTCACATCTCACTGTGTTATACTTCACACCTCACTGTGTTATACTTCGCACCTCACTGTGTTATACTTCACACCTCACTGTATTATACTTCATACCTCACTGTATTATACTTCGCACCTCACTGTGTTATACTTCACACCTCACTGTGTTATACTTCACACCTCACTGTGTTATACTTCACACCTCACTGTATTATACTTCACACCTCACTGTGTTATACTTCACACCTCACTGTATTATACTTCATACCTCACTGTATTATACTTCGCACCTCACTGTGTTATACTTCACACCTCACTGTGTTATACTTCACACCTCACTGTGGTATACTTCAGGCCTCGCTGTGTTATACTTCACAGCTCACTGTGGTATACTTCCAGACTCGCTGTGCTATATTTCACATGCCATGCATCTTCACCATTTCTTACATCAGCCTATATCCCCCTGGAGCCTGTTGGTATGCTTGCTGCATTTTTCCATTTCGTGTCATTTGCAAATTTTGGAATTAGACCCTGTATTCTCAACTGTAAACTGCAGTCACCTTAGTATTGACCCCGAAGTGCTATTGAGTTTGGTGCTGGAAAAGCACAGCAGGTCATGCAGCATCCGAGGGGAGGAAAATCGTTTGCGAGGGTTTTTGCCCGAATCGTTGATTCTCCTGCCTGGCTGTGCTTTTAAAGCACCACGCTCTTGACTCTAATCTCCAGCATCTGCAGTCCTCACTTTTGCCTAAGTGCTACTGACTATTCCCTACTACTCTCTGCTTTTTACCCTTCAGCCAATTTTGTATCCATGTTACCGCTGTCCCTTATCATTTAACCAACAACTTTCTCGAAGTTACAAATCACACAACACCAGGTTATAGTCCAACAGGTTTATTTGGAAGCACTAGCTTTCAGAGCACCGCTCCTTCATCAGGTGGTTGTGGAGAATAAGAATGTCAGACACAGAATTTATAGCAAACGTTTGCTGTAACTGAAATTATATATTGAAAAAGACCTGGATTGTTTGTTAAGTCTCTCATCTTTTAGAATGACCATGTTGGATTCAGTTCTTTCATATGTAAATCACAAAACCTTTTTTGAAAGTTACATTCTGAAGTGAACTTTAACAATTGGTGTCATGTCGGCCCAGATAATGTATTGAAGGTGTGAGCTTCCCTGTGTGCATGTCGTTGTATGCATACACACACACATAACCTTGTGGGGTGAATTTGTACTGGCAGAGTTACATTTTACTTTGCTCAAAAACTGCATGAATCCATGTAAGAGTCTATAAATCTGTTTTTTAGATTAGAAACAGTCTGACCATTGTGGCACAACAGCCTCACACAGGGAAGCTCACATCTTCAATGTATTATCTGGGCCGACATGGCACCAATTATTAAAGTTCACTTCAGAATGTTACTTTTTTAAAAGGTTTTACAAATGAAAGAACTGAAACCAACATGGTTATTCTAACAGATGAGAGACTTAACAAACAATCCAGGTCTTTTTCAATATATAATTTCAGTTACAGCACACTGTAAACTTTTGCTATAAATTCTGTGTCTGACATTCTTATTCTCCACAACCACCTGATGAAGGAGCGGCACTCCGAAAGCTATTGTTTCCAAATAAACCATTTGAACCATAACCTGGTGTTGTGTGATTTTTAACTTTGCACACTCCAGTCCAACACCGGTGACTCCAAATCATAACTTTGTCAAATGCCTTTCGATACTCTATATACAAACTACATCAAGCTTGCTGTCCCACAACTGAGCTGGCTTACTTCATCAGCCAGCTCAGTTAAATCAGTTGACCACAATGTAACTTTAACAAATGCAAACTGATGTTCATTTGTTGATCCGGACCTTTCCGAGGTCATTCTCATCGAGTCATAAAGATATACAGCACAGAAACAGACCCTTTCGTCCAACTCATCCGTGCCAACCAGATATCCCAACCTAATCTAGTCCCATTTGCCAGCATTTGGCCCATTTTCTCTCTAAACCTTTCCTAATCATATACCCACCCAGGTGCCTTTTAAATGTTGCAATTGTACCAGCCTCCACCACTTCCTCTAGCAGCTCATTCCATACGTATATCATCCTCTGCGTGAAAAAGTTGTCCCTTGGGTCCTTTTTAAATCTTTCCCCCTCTCGCCTTAAATCTTTGCTGTCTAGTTTTGGACTCCTCTACCCTTGGAAAATGTCCTAGCTTTTTCCCCATCCATGCCTCTCAGCATTTTATAAACCCCACAAGTCTACCTTTCAGCCTCCAATGCTCCAGGGAAAATAATCCCAGCCAAAATTGAATGCAATATTCCAAAGTGGCCTCACCAATGTCCTGTCCAGCCACAACATGACCTCCTAACTCCTCTATTCAATGCATGGGCC
>NW_025209396.1:0-16530 GCF_004010195.1 Chiloscyllium plagiosum | reverse complement strand
TCTCCTCATATGCATATTCCTGCACAGCGGTATGCACTTCGTGAACATTTCTGCATTGTCTGCATGCTGGTTTGACTTAGCTTATATGTGGGCTGTAAAACTTCTCACTATGCTTCAGCTTTACCTTGTATAGTTATGGCAAGACATCTCCACACTTACTGTCCATTCTCCTTGAAATAAAGTACAACATTCAATTTGCATTCATGATTGCAACTTACACCTGGATGTTAGTTTCTCGTGTTTTATGCACAACTGCTTCCAAATTTCTCTGTGCTGCAGTTTTGTTTCAATCTGTCTTAATTTAAATAATATTCAGTCATTCTAATCTTCACCACAATGTCTCAATTCCACAGATTATATTGCATTCACTACGAATTTGATCATTCACATGACCTGTCTATATCTCCCATAGACTCCTTTGTCGTCCTCACTCTTTGCCTTCCCACCCACTGTTGTGTCATGCAAAACAATAGCGAAGGCACAATTACCCTGTCATCTAAGTCACTGGTTGCATCTGCGAGGAAGGTTCTGAATTGAAATAATGTTTATAATCCCAGTGATTTGTCCGAACTGTAAGAGTTCGGAGCTTCCTATATTTCAGATTTTCAAGTGCCTTGGATTCTATCAGAATTTCTGTACATCCCTGGCCAGAGAATGATATGTTGTGCATATTGTCTAAATGAAGTTAAAGTATGAACTGTTTGAAAGTGAAAAGTCAGAAACAGTGGACCGAGGTTTGAGGATTACGACAAAGCTGGAAATGTCAGGCAAACAACAGAGCAAGGACAACATGGAAGACAGGTTTGGGGTGAAAGGGAAGGTAAAGAGACGGGCAAAAACGTGCTGGACGTCAGCACACGGTAACCGTATGAAGAAATGGATCTCGAAGTTTCAGTGTTGCTGCAAATGATCAGATTCTACGTGCATTTTAAAAGGCCGTACATATCGGTCCTGTTTAAATAATTATAACTCACTCAACTAGAATCTTACTGCTATCAAAAATAAAGATGGTGGCTCTTGGACGATATCTCCAAGACCAACCGGATTGAGATCCCTAGATGCCCTATTGTTTTTAGTCTATGTCACTCTCGGTGGTAAAAGTGGCGACAGGTTCTGCAGTCTGTCAGAGCTAAAGTTCTGTAAAGTCTCCTCACAAGCACGCAAAAATATCGCATCGGGGATTTTGCACGGGGAAGTATTATCAGTCTTCATGTTGCAATTGATCAGCAGCACAATCCTGGAACATGCTCTGAATATGAAATGCAATATTATGAAGCAGGAAGAGCTGAAACTTTGGAGATGCGAATGGTGTTATTGGCGAGTTCAAGAGTTGAAGTAGAACTTTGGACTTTGAGTAGCCGATGAGTTACATTGCTTAGAAATAGTGGCCAAAGGGGAATTTGACAATGTATGAATTTTGAAATGAACTGGTACTCAGTGTTTCCCCAGCTCTATCCGTTAACAATCCGTGATTCTTAATTTCTGGGTCGTGGTTTCGAGTCCCAGTTTGGGGCCATTTATTTCCAGAATTGCGCTTTCAAAAATGGAGCCCAACTTTCCATTCCAATATCAATGCCATCGCTGAAAGCAAAGTCTTTCTGCTGCTGTTATTGTCAATAACCCAGTTGCTGCTTTCTGAGTGAAAACTGTGTTTGCTGCACTGGAAACGGCAGAAACAAGTTTATGGGTATGGCATAATTTCTAACAACTAACGACCCTTTCAAAGAGCAGGCACCAGAACAAAGTGTGGAGAATTAAAACTGCTCACATTCACAGAATGCAAATAACTACTTCATCGAGCGTGGAGTGAGGAATCGGATAGTGGCAGCTCCATGTCAACTCTAAATTATGTCCCTATCTGGGTTTGTTCTTGAAATGTTTATTTCAGATTAGCGAGGGAAAGGATTGTGTTTTTCTTTCCAGAGAGAAGTGATCTAGATGAAAGGGGAAGCAAAGCTTTCCCAGGGCAGTGAGAGTGGATCGATTGAGATCCTCGATTTCATTTGTTCTTTGCTAGTTCCAGTCACATACCAATTTGTCTTATACCGTTTTCCCATTTGATTTTTAGCTTCTCCTCTCTTCAGCCTATCAGAGAGCTTCACGTTTGTTTGTCTTCCTCTCGCGATTTCCAGTTTCTTGATTTATGTCAATCATATTCGATATCTTATTTTTTTCAGTCCTGTTGGAAGGTCATCGAGCTGAAGTGTCAGTTGTTTTTATTTTCTCTCTGTCTATCGGTTTCAGAATATTTGCAGCATGTTCTGATTGTAAAGTTCGGAGTCACTCTGTAACATGAACAAGATGCACGGTCTGAGGGAAACTAGAAAACGGGAAGGATTAACCCAACCCAAGTAATGAGTCACGAGTCAAGTCATGCACTGACTACCATCATCTCATGGGTTTCTGAGATTCGGAAATTAATACTGGTGTGAGTAGCATCAACGTCCAAGGCTTTATTTTGAACAAACTCAAAATGTCAAATGATCTCCTTCTGACCACCTTTCAATTATTTTTCTAATTGAGTATTAATCCTATTCAAATCAATAGCTCAAGTGATGAGACCTGTTTATGTGGCTTGTGGTGAGGCAACAGCACTTGCCGTCTCTGTGAATTTGAGAATTCCAATTCCCATTCCTGTCAACATTTCAGGTCAATTACTAACCAGGCACTCGCAGTTCCCTCTTTATGATTCTCAACGAGCAGCTGCTGCATGTGGTGTTCCTCCTGGGCCAAATCAATCAGGCCAGCTGGTATAAAATGCCGGATGACGGAGAAAAGATGGACAGACGACACTGACAGGACGGACTGATTGTTATTTGTCTCTTCCAGGACTCTTCCCTGTTCGAAATATTTTCAAACAATGTTAGATCGACATGTTAGCTCCCTTGTGATTTTTCAGCAGATGCTTCTGATCCACAGACTTTTAATGGAGACCAATGGAAGATGTTTGGTGCAACATGACTGCAGCAAGTCTCGATGTATTTTTCGATATGATCAACTTCCCTCCTCTTTCTTGTTTCCATTTTTATTTGTATCATTGTTTCCATTGAAATAAATATCGAATGCCCTCTTCAATGTCTCAAACAACTATTAACATCTTTATTGCGTGGCTTCATGTCAAAATGTTATCGACAAAAATCGCTGAGAATGAAAATATACATCAGGAGAGGATTTGTGACTTGTTCATTTTATGCCCTAAAAGGAGAGTTCCTATTAAGCCTCCATCTCTAGTTTCTTCAACCATCTCCAAACAGTTATGTCGAGGCATCATATATCGCAGTGTCACATAAAGACACATTTCCTGGAAGGTAAGCATGAACACAAGTCAAGTGTGGATGCTATGTTCAAATGGGCAACAACGGTTTTAGCAGTGACTGAGAGAATTGTTTCCTTTATTCATAAGAAGTTGTTTGGACGAGACGTTTGTGCCTGTCATAGAATGAGGAAAACAAATGGCAAAAACAGCTTTGAATTGAAATGTTGAAAAACGTTTTTGTAAAAAAATTGATGGTCGATTGTTCCTACTCAATAGTTTCACTTGACCGTGTTCTATTCCTTGCCAGGAAACGACATTTTGTTGTTCGAATGGGTATTGTGAAATAATGCAAATTTCCCTTTTAGTTGCATCTTGGAATCTCGACGAAGCATTAGCAGAATGCGAGAGATAAAATTTGAAATCGAGCACAAGCAGAGACTGGGAGTGAAAGAGTCAAGAAACGAACTGTAGAACTTTACAAACACTTACTTTCGACGCCGTAATGGTAGAGTAAATCTGAGTGGGATCTGACAGATCTTCCTGACAAACTTACCACTCTAAATCAATCAATCGCAAAGTACTCCAGGCCTCTTTCTTTCCTGTAAATTTCTATCGCTTTTTTGTTTTATTTCCTGATACAACAGTTCCACTTTTCACTGTCAATCTATTATTTTAAAACTCTCTGTAATGAACTGTCTTCGTGATCTTCTAACCTACAGTGTTTAAGTTCATTGAGTAAGAGAACAGACACACATAATTGTTCCAGCACTGAGTGCACATCCTATCACGGCTGCACTGGTTTCCAGTTGGATATCTCACTCAAGTCAGGCCTGGTTTTTACCTCCTTCACCTCGTTAATCTCGGCTGCTTCAGCTTTATCTTTTTCAGGCTGTCTTGGTAAGCCAAATTCACCACTTTGTTTTCCCACTGCTGATCTCCTGTTTCCCGTCTTGCTGTTTGTCATTCCGCTAGAATGAGAGACTGTTTATCTGCCTTAATGAAACCATTAATTTCTGTTGCTCTCTAATTGAGTTGGCCATCTGTTGCAGAGTGATAGTGAAAATATTACTTCACCATACATTATAGGAGCACAATTGGGCCAATCGGCCGTCGTGCGTGCTCAACCATTTCATCATGGCTGATGTTTCTTAATCCTATTCTCTCTGTTACAGTAACCACCTTAGTAATCGAGAACAAATCAACTCGTTTTAAAACATGTAATGAATTGGCCACCACAGCCACGTGCTACAATGCGTTCGATAGATGAAACAAGCTCCAGCAGAAGCCATTTATTCTTATTTCTGATCTAAAGGTTCGTCCGTTCAACTGCAGCTGACCCCTCGGTTCCTGCAAGTGAAAAAAATCTTCCCTGCTTCTTTTCGATGTATAACTCTCAGTATTCTGCATGTTTCCATGAAATCCCCTCTCATCCTTCTAAAGTCCATCGAGTACAAATCTTAAAAAGCTTCTCACATTACAAGGCATTCATCCCCACGATTATTTTTCTGAACGACGTCTGGATTCCTTTCAACGTCAGCACATCCTTCCTCCTCATCTTTCTGCTATAATTCAATAACCGTAGCAGTCCTAAAGATACTTGCATGTTTGTTGATTGGCTACTTTTTTGTTCCACTTATCAGATCGAAGGAAGTTTCTGACAAAGCTATGTCCTTATGTGTGCTTATTGAAAGATCCTGCCTCAACTTGTGCACCTGTGGTCCTTTGATCACAAAATAAGGGAAAATTACCAAAGAAGAGTTCACCATTCCTTCAGTTGCCTGCGTCTCCACTGGCTTTTCTTCAAAAGTAGACAGCACGCCTACCGCTGAACTAGCTGCATCATTAGCAAGGGCAAATTACATTCCTCGAGCTGACAGATCCGTAACTCCTCCCGAAAATTCTCCACACTACTCTTGACTCTCTCGCCTTACTTTACATAGTTGAGGACTTTTTGTCTCACTGTAAATTCCTGTTACCAGGAACTTTTCTGTCAATTGTACCTCAGGAATATGTATCTCCTCATCCTTCAGAATTTCCGACTGAAAGTTTCATTTGTCCCTTAATATTGTAACCCCATTACTTCTGCTCCTTGCTTATGTGAATAAACGCTACCCTTGCTGGCATTATTTTTAAGCAGATCTAGCACTTCCTCCTTAATTAACCTCTGATCACCTTGTAATCACTGAGGCAATTGTCTAATTTCCCTTGTACTATTTGTTACTACTCCAAGAAATCTACCAGGCTTGTCTTGATGTCCTAAATCTGGATTTCTTCTCACCCAGCAACACGACGATTTCATGTGGTGCACATTATTACAGTGGAACCATTTGTGTTTTTCTTTCAACCACTTTGTCACCGGCAAAGCTTTCCTTTTTCCCCTGTGGTAAGTTACCCTGTGATCTTCACTGAGATCTACCTTTCCTTTTCCACGTGAGGATTTCTATTTGCCCCAATTTCTATCCCTCATGGACCGAAACTCATTCTGGAAGCAAAACCGAGTTTTATCGTTCAGCACATAATCACCAGCCACTTGAGCAGCTAATCTTGCTGCTTTAACTCTCTGCTCTTACATACGAGTTGGCACAACTTCAGGCAAAGAGTTTCTGAATTCCTCCAAAATAACTACCTCCCTTAGGACATCATATTTGTGCTCGATTTTTTCAAGCTCTGATCCATCTATTGACATTACTCTGTTTGAAATTTTTCAACTCAATATAGCTTTGATCAGGGTCCCTCGTTAGATTACTGAAGCGTCGTCTGTAGGCTTTTGGTAAAGCTCATATGCACTTGAAATGGCTTATTTCACATCCCGCTACTCCCCACATGTCTTTGCTGATCGTGATGTGAATGCCTCACCGGTCTACCTGAATTTTAATTTGTATCAATAGAAGCCCCATTGCCACAGGCGACTGCAATTTGTTTGGCCACATTTCCAAATCAAATGAAAAAGGCTTCAATATTTTTGTCATCAAATTTCGGCAATTCTGGATCATATTTAACCAGTTGTTCACCGCGCTTCTAACTACCAGGAGCTTGCTCTTCCTCACTCTCTTCTTCATTAAGCCTATCCTCACTCTTTATCTCCAGCCTTTTAAGCAGACTTTCCTTTTGAAGCGTCAGTTGTTGAAGTTCAAAAGCTCTATTTTTCTTTCTCTGTTCGCACTTTTGCCCTCTCTTCTGCTGTTTTCTCTTTTTTCCTCTCTTCTGCTTTTAATCGTAACTCAAACTGTTTCATTTCTACTGCCCTTTGCTTAAGTCTCACTTCTCACTCAAGCTGCCTCATTTGCAATTGAATCATTGGAATCTCTGCAGTGTCTAATGGTCTCTCCAGCAAGTTTAAGTGCTGAGTTACTGCTGCAATTATCTCTCGTTTCCTCGTGGAAACAAGCAGGTCCAAGTGGAGCTTCTCTGCTAATTCCTGCAGGTTGTTCTTATTCGTATTTTTCAAAACGTCCAAAGTCACTGCATCCACATCCAGTTTGGTTACTGAAAGGGCCATTAGTATACTTAGCTTTGACTACTCAAACAAACCAAAACACGAAATAACGACACAAACACTACCACTGACTGTTTAAAGTCCCGCAAAAAGCGTTAATTTGTTATGGTCAAGGCCAGACGAATCCAAACATTCTTAACAGTCAGACCAGACCGTCACTTTGAAATTTATTTTGTTAACTGTTCAGTGATAATTACCCAGGTTAAGTTAGCAAAGTTGACTACCAGCTTTAAATCAGACAAAAAAAATCACAAATTACTCAATGCGAAGAGAAGAATACGGAAGCAGATAAAATGCAGTCTATCCAAACTAGCCTTAAGGGTACATTTCCCAATATACACAAAAGTTCCAATAAGCAAACCGATTTTAAAACACAGTACAAAAAGTGTTAGATTTTTATACGTTGAAGTTGCAAGGACAGAAGAGAGAGTCACATAGCTCACTGTACTCCAAGCCGTTCTGGACTGAATTAAACTGCTCAGCTCAGCTGGAGAGCTGCCCATCTCCTTTCTTCACACAGGGCACTTCTAAAACATGACCAATTTAGGTGAGATCTCAATTAGATCTCGCAATACCCTTTAATCTCTGTACTAAATCAGGCAAATAAATTTGGCCTGGTTTATTACGCTAAGAAAAAAAACTCAGGGACATAGTACCCTTGAGCCAAGGAACATCATTTTAGGGATAAAAAGGGACTAGCTTTATGACAAACACCCATAAGTCTTTGTTTTTTTCATTATGTTTACGGAAAGAAAGGTGATTTGAGCTGGAATGAACAATCAAGAATCATTGAGTCTATCCATTTCATAATTGAATATGCATGGCATACGTGAGAAAACTTTGCTTCTGTAAAGATGGGAAACTGGGAAACATTGATACCCGCTGAGGGACTAACACAGATTCATCTACTGAGAGAGACCGAGGATTGAAGAACGACAAATCCCCTGAAAGCGAGATGTCACTGACGTTGCGATAACTGCCAAAATCGCTGCAATGCTGACTGAACCGAACGTGCTCAATGACTGATGCTCTGAATAGGCTGGTGCTGTTTTCACCGCAACGTCGGAGGCAGAGTGGTGACGTTACAGAGTTTTCTGAACTCCTGTGGGTCATGAAATAAGTAAATAGACAAGGTCGTTTCCTAGGGTTGTGAAGTCCAGAAGTCGAAGTCATACTTTTGAGTGTTGGTAAAGATTTAAATGTAACATAATGTGCAATGTATTCACGCAAACGTGGTGCACGTATACAATGTGCTGCCTGAAGAATGGAGTCTTCTATATTTTGAATATCTAATGGCATCTGGATCGTTTTGGGAACAAAAAGAGCAAGGGGGTATCAGTCAACTGCTGTCAAATGATTATTTCAGGATATCAGGTCAGCATGAACTTATTGTACCGAAAGGTCGGTTTTCGTGCTTTGCACCACTCGAACTCGATAATCTTCTCCTTCATCTTGTGGTCCTGTTAATTCAGTTGAGCAGAACTTTCCCTTGCATTTCTTCTTATCATTCTGATATGTGAGCAGAATTAATTCTCTGCCTGATTCTATTGCTGTTTCTGTCACTGCTTTCTTTAGAATTCCCTCTGCCCAGCACGCGATCAGGCCAATTAGCGAAATGATATAAACACAGATTGTTGTGAAATGAAAACGTTGATTGCAAAACAGGGAGCAGGATCGTAAGGCACAACATATTGTGCACGGATGAGGATCAGCATCTCCAACTCTGTCACACTGAGCACGGTTACCCCACCAGGGTTGTGGTTTCAGTCCACTGCAGTTCACTCTGTTGGCACAGGACTGTGCAGCGAGGTATCAGTTGAGTCGCACAATCAAGTTCGCTGATGACACGACTGTCGTTAGTTTCATCAGCAGGAACGACGAGTGAACACACAGAGACGGTGTGCAGCGACTAACGTACTGGTGCAGAGCCAAAAAGACTGTCTCTAAACGTGAACAAAATGAAAGAGATGATTGTTGACTTCAGGAGGGCAGGGAGTGAACCCGTTAACAGCTTTCCCATGGAGATCGTGAAGACCACCAAAGTTCTGGTCAACCAAATGGTGGAGAATCTCACCTGGGCTCGAGACACCATCACCATCGCCAAGGAAGCCCAGCAGTGTCTCCACTTTCTGCGTGGACTGTGGAAACAAAAACTCCCACTCCACATGCTCACCATGTTCGACGGAGTGTTCAATGAGATTTACCTGAGCTGCTGTATCACTGCATGTTTCGACAATTGCACCATCTCGAATCTTGAGTCCCTACAATGGATCGTGAGGACAGCTGAGAATGAGGTCATCGGGATCTCTCTTCCCTCCATTACAGACATTTACAACACACGCTGCATCCAAAAAGCAAAGAGCATTGTGGACGTCCCCACATACCCCTCACTCAAACTCGTCTCCCTCATACCATCTGACATAAGGTACAGGAGCATTCTGTCTGTCACAGCCGGACTGTGCAACAGTTTCTTCCCCCAAGCCATCAGATTCCTTAATACTGCACGATCAGACTGTTATCCAACTGAAATTATTTGCACGATTTAGATTTACTGCGAGAACTATATGTACTCATTGTCATTCATATAATACATTGTAATTTGCGTGCTTTGCACATCTTATGGACTTCATGCCGCCCTCTGAACGATCGTGTAGTTTGTGTTGTCCATGGTGAACCTTGGTCCAGGAGGAACACGGTCTCTTTCTTTTCACTGTATCAGTTGTATATGGTGGAAATGACAAATAAAATCTACTCTACTTGCGAAGTGACTGGGCTGCAGATGGCCCTGCAAGAGCCAGCAGAGTCTGACCTTCTTGTTTCTCCAACATACCAGATCCAATATTCTGCTTGGTGCTTATTATACACCATCTTGCCCCCAGATCCCCTTCGCTCTGCGACTCCCCGTCTCTCCAATCTTATGCAGGTCGATAACCTTTGCAGTAATGCATATTTTACACTCATTATAATTGCGAAGATAAGGGAAGAGTGATAATCTGATACTGTTCCACATATGGGCTAAAATCATATACATCGCAGGCATTTGTGAAAAGCTTGACGTAAAAAATTAGAAGCATTTCATTGTCATTCGACTTGACCCTTCTCACACTCTACGCCAGAAATTACAGGATACCTCAGGAGATTCTGAATCCGATAGGAAATGGACAACAATAGTTCGTCGATTTTTATCAGTGTGAGGTGAGATTTAGGATGGAACTTGCTGCTCACCACAGCTGGAACTGATCCATGTTCACTGGCGTTTATTTTTGCAGTTTTTAATGGAGTGCACCTCAGTTAAGAAGTAAACAGTATCAGATTTTTCTTATAAACGCAATGTTTTGAGAATCGTTAATGTCTCGAACCCAAGCATTTAAATACTCTTTGAAACAGCCTCCTTATTCCTTGTCACTTCTATACTTACCACCAACATTTACAGCGGTAATTCTCGTTCAAAACATGCATTTTCTTTACCCTTTATCTTCTCCTGCATTGCATGTATTGTTCATGCATCAAAATACAATGGGGAGTGGAAATCTAACAGAATAGCACAATAAAGTGGAAATACTTGGCAGTTTATGAGAGAAAGAAACATGGTTGCAGTTCATGCTTGTAAATTAAACGACATATTCTGGAAAGTAGTCACCCAGTCCGTGACGAGCTAACTGCATGTGAGGGGCGACTGCAGTAAATTAGCTCAGCTGACAAACATGTAAAACTTTGTTAAATCTCCCTTTAGCTTCATTTCCTGATTCACATCACAAATCCCTTAGCCCTGACAAATTGTGGTGAATGAATCAATTGGTAGATTGTCGGCGTAGAATTAAAACTGTAAACAGTGACACGATTGAGCATTGTTGATCTTTCAACAACAACTTAGCGCTTTCAGTACTGTGCCTATTACTTGGAAAGGGTTCGGGGCTGTGGGGCTTGTGGGTGTTCTGTAGTGTGGATTGAAATCTTTACAATTAATTGTTCCGTTTCAATTCTGCTCTCTCACTGTCCATGTTAGTTTTGCCATCTGTATTTAAATGAAATATGTACCATATCTCAGAACGCAATCTCTTCTGTCCAACTTGTCCACGCTGTGCAGCTGTACGAATCTGATTTGACAGAATTGTTCCCAAATCCCTCTAAACCGTATCTGCTCATGTAGCCATTAAATGTTCCTTACATATTTTAATTTAATCTCCCAATTCCTTTGGCAGCGTATTCCATATACACACCACCGTCTGTGTGAAAGCATTGCCCCTCAGTTCCATATTTTAAAGCTTTCCCCTCCCACCTTAAACACATGCCCTCTACTTTTAGAATACCCTACCCTGGGGAAAAGACATTGCTGTTCACCCTCTCCAATCTTCTGATGATTTTATTAACCTCTTAAGTTCGCACCTCAGTTCTCTTTGAGGAATAAAGAAGCTGCAGTTTTTTCTCGCTCTCCCAATATTTCAAACTGTCTAGTCCTGGTAATACGATTAGAAATACCTTCTGCACCCTCTCAAATTTAAATTCAGATCATCTCCTGATCATATTCAGTCAATTTAGACGCTTTACCTTTCGCCAATGTCTTTCTCAATCAGGAATTGTTCTGACTACACTGCAGTCTTTTCTCTCCTGCTTCTGATCTTATATCAACCAACACGTTATTCGCCTTTACTTTTTTAATATATCTTGAAATATTAAACCAGTGTCTTTCTCCACGGATATTATTAAAACAACCAGTCCCAGTTATCTATGCAGAAGGTAATTTTTGACTTTACCAAACCTCTACAATGCATGTGGGAAAGGTATTCACTTTCACTAAGGAGTTACCAATTAAAACTGGATGAACAGTGGTACTCAAGGAACAACAACAGGAACAGTCCACATTAACAGGTTGCATTTTCCACCTTTTATTTAATCTAATGTAATTACCTGAGATATTACACAGGGCAGGCATTTGGAAAATTGACTCCAGGCCACATTTGAAGGTATAATGACAATTGACCAAACACTGCGCCAAATAGGCATTGTTTAAGGAGCATCGTATGGAAATCAAGTGAGGTTGGATATGCAGGAAGTTTAGTAAATTCAAGAGGATATGACCGTTGCAAGTGAAGGCATGATGATAGAGATGGGACCCCTCCAATCACAAATCAGCAGTTTAGAATTTAAGTAATACTGTAACTTAGTGGGCTGTGAGGTTGGAGGAGATTACGAAGAGAGGGTAGTTCTGTGGAACAATTTTTGATTCGGGATCCTTGTGCCCAACATATGAATACTTTTTTTTTCCGCGAGAAAATGAGTTGGTCGGCGAGCACAGCGTGAAGCCAATGCGAACAGAACAAGATGCGAAGAAACACGTAAGCAGTGTTTTGGATGATTTCAACATTAGAGGGAGGTTGAATATAACAGGCCGGACTGGAGTGTGTCAGGACAGGTGAACGTAAAGTTAACACAGGAATGGATGGGAGTTCCAGCAGCAGATGGAATGAGACAAGTGTGAAGTTGGGGGAGGTCACCCAGAATGGAAAAGAGAGATGGTCTTAATGTTCCCACGATCTTAACATCATCCAAGATTTTCGGCCTCAAAGTTCAATATTCACCATGGGCATCCAATCCCTGTACACATCCATCCGCCATGAAAAGGCCTCCAAGTCCTCCTTTTCTTCCTCACACGATGTACCAACCAGTACATTTCCACTGCCACCTTCATGCACCTGGTTGAACTGATCATCAGTCTTAACAACTTCTCCTTCCAATCGTCCCATTTTCTCCAAACCAAAGAGGTGGGCATGGGGACTCGCATGGGTCCCTGCCACACCTGCAGCTTTGTTTGTTACGTCGAACAGTCCATCTTCCGCAGTTACACCGATATCATCCCCTTCCTGTTCTTCCGCTGCATCGATGACTGTATCAGGGCGACCTCGTGCTACCATCTGGAATTTGAACAGTTCATCAGGTTTACTAACACCTTCCACTTTGACGTCAATTTCACCTGGACCATTTCGGACACTTCCCTCCCCTTTCTGAACCTCTCCATCTCCGACGCTGACTAAACACGGACATACACTACAAGCCCACTGGCAACCACAGCTACCGATACTACATCTCCACCCACCCTATCTCCGGTACAAATGCCACCCCTTATTCCCAGTTCCTCTAGCTTCACCGCATCTGTTCCAAGGCTGATTAATTCCACGTTAGAAGATTCCAGAAGGTCTCGTTCTTCCAAGATTGCAATTTCCCTTCCCACGTGGTCGACGATGACCTCCAGCGCATCTTCCCCACTTCTGGAACCTCAAAACTTGAAAAACACCCTTCCCAACGCAACTAGAACAGAACCTCCCTGGACATCACCTTCCACCACACCAACCTCCGCATATATCGCATCATCTTCTGACAGTAGCATCACGTACAACCCACTGTACTACCCCCTTATATCTGCGTTACAGAGAGACCATTCCCTCCACGGCTCTCCCATCAGATCCACGTCCCCTTAACAGCCGGCCTCCACCCTTGCCAACTACCCTGCCACCTCATGATATGCAAAACCTGTGCCCACACCACTTCATTCAGCTCCATTTGAGGCCCCAAAGGATCCTTCCACATCTGGCATAAATTTACCTGTACTTTCACTAATGTCATCTACTGAAGTTGTCTCCTGCACATCGGGGAGAAAGGGCGCCTACATGCGGATCATTTCAGGGAACATCTGTGGGACACCCATAAAAATCAATCCAACTGCCCGTGGCTGAACCGTTCAAATCCCCCTCCCACTCCACCAAAGAAATCCAGATCCTGGGCCTCCGCCATCGCCAAACGCTCACGAACTGATGTGTGTAGGGAGAAAGCCTGATATTTTGCATTGGGAACCTACAATCACACGGTGTCAATGTGGATTTCACCAGGTTCCTCCTTTCCCCTCCCCCCCACATTATCATACTCTTGATACTTCAACTCGGCACCGACCTCCTGACATTCCCATCTGTCACCTCCACCCTCATCTCTGAAGTATCACATTGTCTATCACACTCATCTACCTTTCGTACACTTAGTTACAGTCCCACCAACCCCAACCCGTTCCCATTTATCTTATAGCCCTCCGGCCTACCAGACACATTCCTCATGAAAGCCTTTTGCACGAAACATCGATTCTCCTGCTCCTCAGATGCTGCTTGACCTACTGTATTTTTCCAGCACCACACTCTGGACTCTGATCTCCAGCATTTGCAGTCCTCTGTTCCTCCTATGCGATCGCAAGCACAGTTTGTGTGATTTCATCGTGGTAGTCCACTGTCAAGTTCAGGTTCAGATATTTACCAGGGTGAGGGCTGGATTCAGTGGTGAGGGAGTAAAGTTTTGCGCAGGGAGACTAGACAATGGATTCAGTTTTCCAAAAACATTAAATGAGGAAATTTGGCTCATCCAACACTGGTCAGAAATGTGAAGGCAGTGTGTGACTGGTAAATTATAGTTGTCTCATACATGTGAGTCTGTGGTAACTTTTGGTTGGTGGGAGGTGGGATTCTGGGCGAGTGAATGTTTGTGAGATCCGGTTTAAGCTCTGGTTGGAAGTTCTAAATGTTTAAGTCATTTTCCTTTCTTTTGCCTTCCACCTCTGACTTTATCTGGTCTCACAAACCACAGTCTTGTAAAGGCCCAGGCTTGCTGGCTTACAAGAACGCTTTGCTAAAGGACATCAGATAATCAGTTTGGTTTCAGAGAGACACATTGCATAGAAACATGCCCTTTAGTTCTCCATGTTCTATGCTGCCAACAAACACCAGACGACACGAATCCCATTTTCTTGCATTTGATCTATAATCTGTTATTCCTCAACATTATAAGCACCCATCCTAACGTTTCTTAAATGTTGTGAAAGTGCACTTCTCCACATTCTTTCAGCATGTTGCGATTATCTATCAGCTCCGGAGTGAAGATTTTTTCTGCAATTTCGAGAAACCACTTTCTCTTTTCCGCTATGCCTACTGGTCTTCGACATGAATTCCAATGGAGTGGATTTTCAGATAGTACTCTGTCTCTGCCTCTCATAATTTTGTATATCTCAATCAGATTACACCCTCAGCCGTACACTGGCACCCAACCCTTCTCTGCTCCAGGAAAATCAAACGTAGCCTATCCAGTCTCTCCGAATCGTCACTTGTCATTCCAGACAAGGCCAGATTTCGTGGTCTCTTTGTGTACCCACTCCATCAACCTAAACAGGCAATGAAATTTGATCGAGCTCAATCCTGCCATTTTGTGTTATTCTCGAGGTTTTCGTTCACTTTTTTTTCAATTTCGAATCAATTTCACAGGGCATCAAAGAGGGAGATTGTTCACCGCTGAACCCAATCTTCAGTGAATGGTCTTTCCCCAGTGTGAAATGATGTTTCAGTACCAGGCTCAAAATTAATTCGGACATTTCAAGAATGAATTAATGTCAGTCGAATTGGAAGTGCACCCCTCGGGTTTACACATTTGCCATTCATCAATGCTTGACTCTTGATAAATATAACCGCTGACGGTAAGATTGTTTAGAATTAATTGACTTGTCTTGCATTATTCTCTAAATTCCGCCATAGCCATCTGCTGTTCATCTCGTTGAGAATTTGCCACTCAATCAAATCAGAATAATTTCACATTGCATGTAAGCTAATTACCGGAGACATGATGCAGACTTTTAATTGGTATATTAACATTTTGGAAATGAAACTTCGGATTTGATTTTCCACTCGGCGGGCCGGGATATTTAGACATTTTTTGTGTAATGCGATGCTCCCTGATACACATCCCACTGTGAAAGGAGTAAGTTTTTAAGGTAGTACTTGGGGTACCAATAGACTGACCTGTATTTCTGAATCATGTTGCGTGTTAATGGAGCTGATATCCAGGCAACTGGAATGTGTTCCACGACACTCGTGAGTTTTGTTTTGTCTATGATGACGAACATTGTGCAATCAGGCAATGAGTCCCTCATCTCAGAATGTCCAGCTTCAGGCCTGCTCTTTCCCACTTCAGTTCGTGTGAGTATAAACCCTGCAGGTGGATGATGGTGGGTATTAAATAATGGGGATTACAAAATCTTTACAGTACAGGAAGAGGTCACTCGATCAAACGATTTTGTACAGGCATTTTGAACAACATCGCATGCACCTCTCCTGTTCCCATGACCCACCATTCATCACGGAGAATCCACCAAATTTGAACATCTTTGCAATGTGGGAAGAAAGCGGATCGCCACGCAGAGGGCCACGAAGACACGAGAAAAATGTGCGGGCTTCACACAAATAGATACCCAAGCCAGTAATTGAACCCGGATCCTGGCAATGTGAGGAAAGTCATGAAATTACATATATTCTACCTTTTGGGAATAATAGTGCTTACATCCCCAAATGGTCGGCCATCTGTTAGATAAGTCATAAGTCAAAATATTGAGCATATAATTAAGTGCGATTTTATTCTTCTTGATTAATTCAATCAAATAGAAAAAAAAATGATTACAACAGCGAAATAATTTCATTAGGGAAAGTTGTGCAGAGTAATAAGTCTTGGTGTCAATCACGGAACAAGTCATCTTGCATCTGATAGTGGGTAATGACCCTGATTTAATAAATGACGTTCATGGAAAAGGTCACCGAAAAGTAGAGATAACAATACAAGAGTCCTTAATATTCTGTTCAACCGTGAGGACGTTAGTTTGGAAATAAATGTATTTAACTGAATGGAGATGACAATGAAATGACGATAGAGTTGGATAGAATGAATCACCTTTGGTGAAAAAAATCTTCAAAAAACAAGT
>NW_025209395.1:12666-16528 GCF_004010195.1 Chiloscyllium plagiosum | reverse complement strand
AAAGAGATGCAAGATGTCATCTACAATGGTATCGAGCAGCAATTCTCAGCACAAACGTACTCACTGAAGTTCAGTTTTGTCTATGCCAGGGCTAATCATCCCTAGAAGCTTTTGAATCCTTGATTTAAGATTGGAAAACAAACTTTAAAAACAAAAACCGGTGAAGTGCGGAAGTGAGGCGAGAGTGGCTCCATCCAACATCATAAACTAATTTGACAATGTATGATATCCAGAATTAATAGCAAAATTGAAGAAAATTGTAATCATGGAAACCTCTGCATTGGTTAAAGTTATACGAAGTATAAAGGAAGATGGTTGGAATTGGTGGAGAGCAACCATCTCAGCTCTTCAGCAGTTCCCCAGAGGAAGTTATTTCTGGGTACGCCTGTAGATCATATTTGGATAGGTAAGCCATCATATTCCTACGGAATGATGCGTTTCTCTTTGGATTGGAAGACATGACTGTTGGTAGTTTAACTGCATAGTCATCATGTTTCGAGTAAAGGGGAAGTTGAGTAGGATTCATTTACAGTCACCTCAGGAATTGAATCCACACAGTTAGCAACAATCTGCATTACAAAACAGCCTTCCAACTGACTGAGGTAAGCACGACATCACTCAGCTCCTTTCGGTACCTCTTTAAATATTATTTTTTTCAGACATAGTGTTACACACTTCTGGAGTAGGTTGAAATTGAAGTAAGTTTCTTGGCTCAGAGTAAGGGACACTATGCGTGACCTCTAAGAGTGTTCTCCGTCCTTGCTTCATAAATGACTTTCTATTCACCGTAAAATTACAAGAGGGTGGGGGAGTGGTGTTCGCCAATGATTAGACAATGTTCACGATTTGACAACATTCACAATAACTCAGACATGTATTATATGCGGGCGTGTACTTAGAAATTTCAGGCAATGATCACCTCTAAGAGTACAGAAGTGGACCATCATCCCCTAACATTCAACGTCACCACCATCTCTTAACGTCCATCTACCAATATCATGGGGATTGCCGTTAACCAAAACCGACTGACCATATAAATTCATCACCTACTCCTATGAAGAGCTTATGCCTGAAACGAAGTTTCCCCTGTACGTCGGTTGCTGCCTAACCTGTTGTGGTTTTCCAAAGCCACACTTTTTAACCTGTATAAAATCATTGGCTGCATGAATATGTCAGGGGCTCGGAATCCTGCCGAAATAACTTTCCTCAAGATTTCCGAAAACCTGTTTTGAATGGGTGTGTGCTGAAATGCGCCCCAATTTCCTTGCCGAATGCAGCTTCATCCCTCATCCCTCATACTCAGGAACAGTAATGCCTGCCATCAAAACGGTGATCTTTAGAAATTTACCAAGGCTCCTTACGAAATACATGTGAATTCACGACCATGAAGAAGGACAAAGAACGGAAATGCATCTTCAAGTTCAATTCCAAACCACTCACCATCTAGATTTGGAAACATGTTGATATTCGTTCAGTGTCATTGTTTGAAGTTCACTCCCGAATGGCATTGTAAGTTTACCTACTTCACATGGACTGCAGGTGTTCAATTTGGCAGCTCACCTCCAACTTCTCAATGGTAAAAAAAAGGGCAATAAATACTGTCCCATACTCCACGAATAAATTAGAATGAAAAATATTGTCCAAACGTGCCATTGCTGAGCACTGAGTTTTGGGTTTTGTGAATACAGGCCGGTTAGGCCCAGTCAGTAATTTGCTTGCTGTGAACATCTAAAGTGATATGCTGTTTGAAACAATCTGTCAGCCTTTCAAAGGTATGACCTACATACGTAGCGTTACACAGAGACTGACAATCACAGAACACATTACTGAGCTGTGAGTTAGGCAGAAGCAATTGAAAACCTACTCATATCTGACGTTAGAATGTTTAGATAGTGATATTGATACCATGAAAATGTTTGTGTATGATTTTCAGCACACAGTATTAATGCAAGGGAAAATAATTGTATATTCAAAGTCATTTTCAGGCAGTGACCAGTGGGGTACTGCAGGGATCAGTACTGGGACCGTAGCTTTTTACAATATATGTTAATGATATAGAAGATGGTATTAGCAATAACATTAGCGCATTTACTGATGATACTAAAATGGGTGATTAGATTAGATTAGATTACATTACATTACATTACAGTGTGGAAACAGGCCCAACAAGTCCACACCGACCCGCCGAAGCGCAACCCACCCATATCCCTACATTTGCCCCTTACCTAACACTACGGGCAATTTAGCATGGCGAATTCACCTGACCTGCACATCTTTGGACTGTGGGAGGAAACCAAAGTGGATAGAAATACATTTATCCACATTAAACTGCATCTGCCATGCATCTGACCACTCACCTAACTTTTTCAGGTCACCCTGTAATCTCCTAACATTCTCATTACAGTTCATGCTGTGGGCGGCACGGGGGCACAGTGGTTAGCACTGCTGCCTCACAGCGCCAGAGACGCGGGTTCAATTCCAGACTCAGGCGACTGACTGTGTGAAGATTGCACATTCTCCCTGTGTCTGCATGGGTTTCCTCCGAGTGCTCCGGTTTCCTCCCACAGTGTACGGGGTACGGGAGGGTTGCGCTTCGGCGGGTCGGTGCAGACTTGTTGGGCAGAAGGGCCCGTTTCCACACTGTAAGTAATCTAATCTAACCATCAAGCCAGGGATCCACACTGACTTCATTGAAGAGTGCAGAAGGACATGGCGGGAGTAACACTTGGCAGACCTAGAAATGAGGGGACAACCTGGAGAAACTCTTGTGTCTTCAGCAACAAAACACGATGACTTGCATGCTAAATAGCATAAGCAGCAACTGATGGACAGAGCTCAATTATCTCACAAACAATCGCTCTGATCTATCACTGAGGTCCTGCCACATGTGATCATAAAATTTAGTGGACAATGAAGGACACATTAGAGGAGGGGGCTGCTGTCCTATAATGAAATCCCCAGTTTTCGGAGAGAGCAGCTCATCATTGAAAAATTAAAGCATTTATGACAGTCTCCAGCCGCAAGGGCTGAACAGATGATCCATTTCGGCCTCTTCAGTGGGCCGCAGAATCACGGTCCCCAATCTTCAGACAGTTTGATTGACTCCACACAATGTCTAGAAATGGTTGGAGAGACGGTGAACTGTGATTTTACTCCAGAAATTGCCACATCACTTGCCAAGTTGTTCAATTTGATTAAGAATACTACTACTTACCAACAATGTTACAAATGGCAAGTATGTTCTGTAAACAAAAAGCAGGGCACTTACATTGCAGCCAGTTGTGAAGACAGCTTTTCGCAATAATGTGATCAACCAGCATTAACCTGCTCAGTGTCATTTAGTTAGTGTCCCGTCTGGACCACTCAGCTCCTGACCCATTGCAAACTTATTGCAAAAGAGAGGAATTTCAAAGGGACAGTGAGAGTAATTACACTAAAGATCAACACACCAATTAACAGGGTGGGAGAAGAGGAACCTGAGTAAAATTATAATTATTTAGAATCTGGGGTAAGTACTCTCCTGATTAGAATAGTCACCAGCAAAAAAAATGCAGTCAGTGTCAGTAATTCGAACTTCAGGTGAACTCTACAACGATTCCTGAGGAAAGAGTATGTCCAAGGCTCAACCATTTCCAGCTGCACTCTCCATCATGAGGTCAAATGTGGGAATGTTCATTGATTGCAGCATTCCTGAAAAACGCCATGTTCAAATTCATCCAGGTTTAGTCTAATAATGGCAAGAAATGTTCAAGGCAGGCACATGCTGGACATATATGAAAATAAAGAATCAAACCATCCTTTGATTTTCAATCGCGTTACCACCACTGAGTCCCCAACACTGTGTTTATCAGCATCCTGTTTG
>NW_025209395.1:0-12156 GCF_004010195.1 Chiloscyllium plagiosum | reverse complement strand
ACTGCACCAAGGTTAGTAGACAGCCCCTGCTAAACCCAGTGCCATCTCGAAGAACAAAGGCAGCAAGTACTTTCGAAAACCAGCTATCTGCAATCTATCTCCTTCATACGGTAAGATTTAATGAGGTGTGCTCATAATTCTACAATTCTTAACTCCTCAGATCACAGAATCAGTCCAAATGCAGCAGGACCTGGACAACAGCCAGGCATCGCGGCTGACATGTGACAAGTAACATTCGTGCTACATAAATGTCAGACAATGGCCATCATAAACCATCACTAAACTAGAGGGCTACACCTATTCAGCATCCAAAGGCATTACCAATGTTGAATTAATTGGCACTAATATTGTCAGGTTTATCCAAGACTATATAGCTGCGATGGTGAAAACTTCAGATCAGAAGTTAGGAATCCTGCAGTCAGTAACTTTTTCCCTGTCTTCCTCTCCATTACCTCCAAGGATCAAGCTAGCAATAAGTAATCTACACTTGTTTGAATGAATGCACGCCAACAGTACTGAAACTGTTAGACACGACTAAAGACGAAGCAGTCCACTGGAATGGTAACAATCCACAATCAATCCTTCCCTCCAACACCGACAGTCACCAGCAGATGTTAGTGCCGTGGCACTCCTTATACTCTACTTTCCACACTCATTCCACTCCCATCGGGAAGGAAAGGGGCAGCACTTATGGAATAGGGAGCATAATTCATGACTATATGTAAGTACTGTAAAGCATTAATCCAGATTATGAAGTTTTAGTATGAATCATTCGAAACTAACTCGGCTGAAAATAGATTTCATTCAAGTGAACAGGAAACAAGAAAGAGAAAATAAATCAGAATCAGTTTAGTGGAAGGCATTGTGAGGGGAGATTAAATTCGTTCAAAGAAAATGTGTTTTCACACAGTGAAGAAGCATCAGGCTGCTAAATCCTGAGCTCGTTGGAACTCTCGGAACATACAGACAGAACAGGAAGGGTTAGATCAGACAGTGCGAGGACAAAAGTGCCGGAGAGCAGACCCTTTGGGCCATCTTGTAAATGCCGCAGAAATTCTTAACATAATCTCATCACATTTATCAACACTGGAATCATGTTCCTCCTAACGCTTCTTTTTCATATACCCATTCAGAAGACTTTTAAATGTTATAATTTTCTAGCCTCCAACATTTTCTCCAGTAGCTCATTCCATCCACACACCACCTGCTGCATGCAAAAGTTGCCACTTAGGTCCCTTTTATATCATTTCCCTCCCATCCTAAACCCTGTCCTCCAATTAATTCTGGACTTTCCCAGCCCAGGGAAAATACATTTCCTGTTTATCCTTTCCATGCTTCTCAATATTTTTAAACCTCTGTAGGTTCACCCTTCAGCCTCTGACGCTCCGGGAAAAAACGGCCCCAGCCTAATCAGCCTCTCCTGAATACAACAGAAAGCTGAGGGAAGTTTGGAATGCAAAGGGGTGGGATCCAAAAAAGAAATTAGGAAGAATATTGTGTGTGCATAGTCAAGTTGGCAAAAAATGACAAGCAATCTTTCACAGATGCATTTTCAAAGCAGAGAATGACATTAAATAAGGGAACAAAATGCAATCAATGGAAACCACATGTCAGTTTAGGAGATGCATATGGTTTTGAGATTGAATTGAAGCCTGAATGGGCTATTATGATGAGTCTGGTAGAAATGTCTGAGAAGCACATGAGACCGTTTGCAATGTTTCTGTATTGAGGTTTCTGAGATCTGGTCATCGAGACAGGTGGCAATGATATCAAACTTTGGGAACATTGAATTACAAGAGAAACTGTGAGCTCAGTCAAAAAAGATAGAGCGAGCACATGATAGTGTGTGGATCGGTGTCTCGAAAAACATAACAAAAAAAAAACAGGAAAAACATAAACAAGGATTTAGGAGGAATAAAAGACACCACGAATTGTCTTTGAAAATCATGATTAAGGAACTTCCCAACCGGTTTGACAAGAGGAAGAAGGTAGCCAAGGGAATAATCGGTCCACTCAAGGACAAAGGAGGAATTTAATGCATGGGTCTGGATGAAGCCAGTGACTGCCTTAATAGTTTGCATCGGTTTTCAGAAAGGAGAAGAACATGGTGGATGGTGAGTCTTGAGAATGATATGTTGATATTCCAGAGCATTTCGAAATTTTAAAAATGAATGCTGTGCTGGGAGTTTTGAAAAGCAATGAGGTCGACAAGTCTCCAGGTTATGATGGTATAAACTCCAGAATACTGAAAGAATCGAAGGAGTAATTTGGTTGACCATAGTGCACACTTTTTTCATGCTCTTCAGTCACAGGAGAGGTTCTAGAGAACTGGAGAAGAGCTAGTGCTGTTCCTTTTTGATGAAGTATAACACAGAGAATGCAAAAAAGTTCAGTTCTTGAGCTTATCTCACTGGTATGGAAAATATTGGAGATTCTTAGAGATATACTTGACTCCCATTTAGAAAAAAAAATGGAATTATCTTGAAAGGCAACATGGCTTTATGTGTTGAAGGTCGTCTCTCAAATAATTGATTACATATTTTGAGAACGTGACAAAGGTGATTGATGAGGCCACGGGGCTAAAGGCAGGCCATACGGACCATGGCAAGGCCATTGGTATGGTTCCTTCTGGCAGGTTCATACAGAAGCTGAAGTCAAATGGGATTAGCGGGCAGCCAGTAAGATGGATACCGAACTCGTTGTTCATATAAGACGGAGTGGTGGGGAAAGGGCGTATTTTATAACTGGAGATCTGTGAATAGATTGGATGAGCTGCGGATTGTGAGGATGATTGGCACAGCATACCACAGGTTATAGATAGGATGGAGTCTTGGATGGAAAAAATGCAGATGCAAATTAATCTGGGCCAATGCGAGTTGATGCATTTTAGAAGGTCTTCAGTACGAGCGAAGTATGTAGTTAATGGAAGAACTCGAAATAACTGCAACATCTAAGGAATCGAGGTAACAAACCACAGTTCCCTGAAAGTGGCAACACAGGTGAACATTGCGGCCAAGTAAATCTATCGTATACATGCGTATCTCAATCAAAGCACAAAATATAAAAATTAGAATGTCATGTTGGAGCTGGATACAACTTTGTTTTGGTCACGTTTGGAAATTTGCGTGCAAGCCCGGTTAGCACATCAGCACTACGATGTAGAGGTGATCGAGCCGGCTTGAAAATCGCTCACGAGGATTTTGCCTGATTTGGAGGATATTAGCACGAAGAAAAAATTGGACAAACGTGGCTTGTTTTCAATTGGGCGTTACCAGTTGAGGGCAACCTCAGGAGCATTCCAAACATATGGCAGATATGGACAGAATAGATATTCAGAGCGTTTTCCCAGGATAGCAATATCAATTACTACGGCCATCATCTTAGATAAAAAGGAAAATGTTTGAAAGAGTTATAATAGGCAAGTTGTTTTCCTTCCGTTCCAGAAATGATGTGGAACTGCCTCGAATGTACTGATAGAGGATGTTGTAGAAGAAACAATAGGTATCTTCCCACAGAGATCAGTAAACAGAGAATAGAGTGCGATAGATTTTTTTTTTTACTTTTGGTAAGGCATCATGTGTCAGTGCAGGCTCGGCGGGTCGAAGGGCATGTTTCTGTTCTGTATTGTTCTATAAGACAAGATTTCAGAAAGATAGTGGCGAGATGCTGACTGCATGAACACTGAAGATCAAAAGACACATTTACATAGATCTTTCCTCATCAAAACACAGCTTCATAACCTCCCTCCCACTATGGGAAAACTCAATATTGGTAATTCGACATGAAATTCAGAGCTGGTAACTAGTGCCTTCACTTCGCTCCTCGCATCAGCGGACATCTACCTTGGGCTACACTGCACAGACAGAAGCTGCATGTCCTCCATACCGAACAATGCTGGCATCTGTCATATACCAGCATCACCATGCCATCACACGACATTTCCGAGTCAGTGACAGTATAATTCTGTACTGCAGATCGGGGTGCACTGACAACTCTCATTGTAATGCTGCCTCAAGTCCGTTATCTTCAGGGATACACACCCAGCTCATGAACTGCACATCTGGGCTGCTCACTGAATGAGCGGACACACCGACTTTGAGTTTACCTGAATGCTGACTGATTTATTGCCTTGTCTTACCCTGACTTTAGCTGTATTTCCCCTCAGCCAGAACGGCCTGGCTGACACACCTGCTGCATTGCCTTGTTGTTTAGACAGATATAAAAACAGAAAACTTGATATCATTGTCAACAGTAAGTCAAGGTGCCCAGCACAATGGGTAAAGGGGAGTTTTTGATACCAGTCCAGGAGCTTGGATACTGTCATTCAGCCTCTCGTGGTTGGTAGGGTCAGGATCCTTCCCATGTTTAGGGTTTGGACCTGAATGTTGGGGAGACCCCAATTCATCATGACTCTTTCTGACTTATTGTGGGATTATTCGATCTGGAATGTGAGAAATACTAAGAGGTATTAAGGGAGATGGCAGAGGTTGGTACACCTATTAGTGCTGGTATAGCTGGGGGAAAAGGTGATGAGTTGTCTTGAGTGACTGAATAAGCAACGCAGACAACAGGCGGATTGGGAAGAAGGACAGTAAAGAGGTGAGAGAGAGAACGTGAAGAGCTAACAGAGAGAATGAGAGCAGATGCTGCATTCAGTGAGAGTGGAAGAACATGAACCTTTCTTGGAGATGGTCACAGTAACAGAGATCGAGTGACCGCGACGTCACAAAGTGCAGAAGGTGGCTTATACCCTGGTGGAGTGGAGAAGGTCACTGACATCCGTTTTACTCTGCTGGGCATACACCCAGGAGGCTGAAACCTCACTGACTCAGGGTCAACCTTGGACCAAGCTTGCGCATTCTGGCGTCATGGAATCCCTTCATGGTCGTTGAGGCAAATAATGTCACTTTCCTGTACCATGCCATCCACCAGAAGCTTGGCGGCTTGACCACAATGAGGGGAACCCGTTTTACCAGCTCTGCCATGTTCAGGGCAGTTTGAGATTGACATTCGAAGAGTGTAATGGTTTTTTGCAGATGGTACCTGTAACAAGGAGGGCGGTTCATTCTGGAATATCCAGGCAATGGGCAGTTGTTCTGGCAAAGCGAAAACCATCGGGCTACTGCCAGATGAGAGGAAGACCACGCGGGCAGGGAATGGAGTTAATGATGTTGGGCCCCTGTCTGTCAAAACCAAAATAGGGAGGCGGTCCACATGGTGTAGTGCGGCATATCAAGAGAAATGTACTTCTGTAGGGAGGAAAATTACAAACGACATTTAAATCTCTAAAACGAACAACAGAATGTTCCAGACGGTTTCAAGAGGTCAAAAATAAACACCACCTTATAGAGACCGTCCAATCCTGACTGGATACGATGGTGCTTGACGACTGGAGAACGGCAAACATTGCAGTCTTGTTTAATCAGAATCAAGGGACAGACTGAAGAGTTGAGGTTGTAATTCTGAGACACAAGTGAAAACGGTCGCTGAGGAAGTCTGAGAGAATCCACGACAGTCGGTTTGGATTTATTCAAGGAAGATCGTGTGCAATTAATCTGACTGCTGGTTTGAGACAGTTTCTCCGACCTTGATGTGACTTGCTTCGATTGAACAAGAACTCACATTGCAGACTGTTTAGAAACAGAATCAATGGGGTCCAGGTGAAAGTAGCAAACCAGCCAGACACGTGAAACGCAAGACGTTTGGGAACATGCACAACCGAGAGGAATGACATTAAATGAGATTATGGTCAGTTTCGGCAGATGCAAAAAGATAGCTGGACACATCAATCATCTCCTTAAGCAGAAATTTCATTAGTCCCTCTGTCAGCCAAAGTGGAAAATTTAAGAGCAGGAATGTTTTGTCAGAACTGCATAAATAATGAGTTCAGTTACAGCATGTGTACTGTGTGCGGTCCTGGTCACCTCATCACATGCAAGGAGGGATTTTGACTGGAGAGAGTATAGAGGATATTAGTTACCCTGCGAAAGTGAAAGTGCAGTCATGAGGAAATATTAAAATGCTGGATGGGGAAAGGATGAGAGTGCACATATTTTCAGGGGCATTAGTAGAAAGGGAGATACCATATTCTTCCTGTGAATAAGAAGTGTGTTTTCTCATTACAGAATCCACAATCTCCCTCATTAGCTACCTTCCCTGCCTGCGTGGTTATCCTCTGATCTGGCATTATCCCGATGTTTTCCCTTTGTTATAACAACAGCCCACTGCCTTCATATCGCAGAATGAACCGATCTCCCTGTTACAGATGCCATCTCTAAAATTGTCAATGTGAAACCTCCATGAACATGACAGAAGTGGGAGCCCCCTTTGTGGACAAGCCTCTTAGGTTCTGGTGGATGATATGGTGCAGCAGAGGGACATTGCGTTCCTCCATGACACCAGACCAGCGGTGAAAATTAAATGTAATTTTTTGAAAAATTAGAGGAGCAGTGAGGAAAGTTGTTATTTCAGCTATAGTATGCTCGGGAGTTTGAAGTCATACAAGGGAGCATAGGAGAGGCAGAAACTCTCAAACCAATTTTAACGCTGCCTAGATCGGCAGCTGATGTGCGATAGTCTTCAGGGAGTAAGAACAAGGGCGTAAAAACATTTTTTGTCCAATGCAGACAGTCTACAAAATGATCTCCTGTATGTGGTGCGATTTTCTGAAGTCTTCAAAGGTTACCAATATCTGATCAATGTACAGGGATAAGGCAAGAGTGCAGGGAAGATCAGTGTGAAAAGAGATTAACATCATAATAGTTCTGATTCCATCCTTTTCACACAATACTACTTCAATGTGTTGGCCTGTTAATTCTTGCTCTATAAACGTTGTAAACCCTTGAATATCCAGTTCTCAACCTTGGCCACTCTGCAGCCACATCTTCATCTGACAGCGACGTCTGACTTCGTTCATACTATTTTAAACTCTCATTTCATTGGCCTTGTTGAAAAGTTTGGAGGTAATTCAGGGTTGGCAGCAAATGATAGATAGCAGGATGGCTGTAGTGTACAGAGGAGATTGCAGAAATAGTGAAGGATGGGGGGACATTATTGGGATACGGATTTTTTTTTAGGTGCTGAAGGAGATTCAAAAGCAAGTACTTTTTTGTTTTTGGTTCAAGTGAAAACTGAGCTGGACGAGCCAGATCAATATTTTGGCTAGAAAACCATTTTGAACAGAAGCCGTTTACGAACGCTGACAAAAATGATACATGGAGAACGTCTCACATGATGCAGCCCTGTGTCTCTGTGCACCAGAAATAAATACAGCAGGGACAGGGACAGGGAGTTCAGGCAGATCAGTCCTGAGGATGGAGCGCACACAGTGACAGGGGAAGAGAACGTTCTATCTTCACAGATTATGGTCAATGATGCAGGAGCAATTCACACGAGTTGAAACATTGCTTTCAGTTGTAACATTTCGGGAAGTGAGAAGTTATTCTGATTTGAGGTTCTCGTGAGCTGACCGCTGTCATTAATTGATACCAAGAACTTGTTATTGTGGAGCGTAACTTCCATTGTAATTGTTTCATTTCAAAATCACATCGAGACACAAAGTATAGGGAAAGACACTCAGAACTGTACAAACCCCAGCGTATTAGGTATTTATAGATCTCACAACCATTCCGGAAAACCGACTAACAATGAGATCAGGAAGGTACCAGTTTCCCTCTGTTGCCTGAACTGGACAGCTGCTATCTTCCATCCAGTAACCGAGCTCCAAAATCCCATCAGGAAGATCGAATACACTCTGCCAAGCCTGTGTAGTGTCAACTACTGGTCTCTAATCCAGTCCCGAGGCCCACAGTCAGAGAAGGTATATCCCACTCTATGCATTTGTAGGTCAATCCAATATTTTCTTGAACCCCACAGCCAATCAGCCACACGTGCCTCTGTGGCTACAAATTGCCACTCTCTGTAACATCTTTTACATTCGATAGCTCTTCCAACCTCTGTAAATGTTCTAGTTTCTCCAAATTGTCCACAATTTATAACATTCTTCCAAACTTCATAGCACCAGTTTCAAAGACATATTTTCCTCATGGAAAGGTTCAAAGAAGTACGGGTGGATTGAGTTTTTGGAAAAAGGAATATTCTTGGTGGAAAACGTTGAAAACGAGAGATTGCAGAAAGCAGAAAGAAAAGCTTACATTCATACTGCAGGAAATTAATAACAGGAGTTTCTACAGAAAATTATGCTACTTTTCTTCAAGGGTTTTACAGAGATAGGAGGATTTAAGCAGATGGTTGATGTTTTATTAAGTTTTAGATTAGAAGAAGATAATGGAGTTTAAAGTTACGTGAAGGATTTTAACATCTGGTAGAGAATACAGAGATAGGGACGGCCAGATGTTCCCACAGATAGGGAGTGATTTCGTTTGTGGAGTTTGCAGAGATACTGAGCTGTGTGGCAGCAGGAGGTGGTTACACCATCGGCAACGTTGTCGGGACTTGAGGATGTTAAACAGCTCGTTAGACATTGGAGGAGATTACACAACAAGGAAAAGTTTAGGGGAGGAGGAAGATATAGACATGGGCAGAGTTATACACGCTGGAAAATGTTACAGACATAACGCCCACGATTGACAGGAGGATGTTATAGAAATAATGAGATTTGCCAGGGCAGAGGGAGTTAGTGACATTATTGGTTTTGTGGACTGGAGCATTAGCAAAGGTTGGAAGGTTTGCATGGATCTGAGTTGTTACAGAGCATGGGCGAGCTGTAATGACTTGAGAACTGTTAAAGAGAGAGGGAGCTTTATGTCTTTATGAGTTACAGATGTAAGGAGGGGTGTATTTGCTGATGGATAGTGTAGAGATCGGAATGGATTGTATGGAAGAGACGAGGTTACAGAGATAGGAGATTATTCGAGTTGAAAGATTCTCACGACATCACACAGGACCACACAGACGTCTTATGACACAGAAGGATGTCATTTAGCCCAATACATTTACACCAGCTCTACAAATGAACATATTACTGAGTAATAATCTGGCAGAGCTTACAGACACGCGAACAACATTAGGGCCTGGAGACACTTAAACAGAGAGGGAGCATCGCACAAACTGGAGGAGATTCCTGCGGTAGGAACGGTTGAAGGGGAGAGTGACGTTCACACAGACAGGGGTGTGAGAGCTGAAAACGTTATGGAGATGAGTAGATGGATGTAGAGACTAGAGGAGCTCACATGGACAGGGTGGTTGACAACACTAGAAGGGAGTTAAATAGACATTGAGCCTTGAAAGAAAAGGATCGACAGAGTCGCAGTTTTTGTAGTGGGTTCTGCAGATCGGGAGTATTGCCGGGATGGCAGAGGACAACACAGCGGGAGGATTGTCGGGTCTCCACATTATGAGAGCGTTTAAGAACTGGAGAAGGAAGTTACACAGATGAGGAGAGATGTTGGAGCTGTTTACCGATCGAGGGATATTTTGAGGAACAGTAACACGAAACTCTGAGAGAGGGTTGCAGCGAACACAAAGGGAGAGGGTGTGAGGTGCGGGCAGGGCTGTGGGGAGTGGAGGAGCAAAGCGAAATGTGGAGTGCTGTTGTGGCCTGGAAAAATATACCGAATATAGGAGACTTGCAGGGCCTGGGGGAGGTAAGTGAGAGGGTGGGCTGCAGAGTATGTGGGGATTGGAGTATGCCTGCCGAAGGGGGTTGATATAGCGACTGGAGCAGTTACAAAGAGATGTTTACACGGACCAAAGGAGATTTCAAATGTAAGGAGGGCTAAGGAGACTGGAGAATATAGTAGAGATAGAGTGGCCGGATGAAATACAGAGGATCATACAGACATGGAGGGCTGAAGGAGCAGGTGAAGGTAACAGAGACAGAGAAGTTTTCAACTTTGGAAGAAAGGTCAATGTGTGGGAAAAGGTCACAGAGGCACATACGGCGGTAGGGATTGGATGGGAACGCAAAGGTAGGGACGCTGTAGAATATGAATTTACAGATATATATAGGGTTCCATCAGCTAGAGGAAATTACAAAGATACATAGAGGTTCCGCTGGAACAGTAAATAGATTGGTAGAGCCAGGGGGACTGGAGTAGGTTTTACAGATATGGAGAATTCTGCGGTCTGAGAAAGTTCCAGTTGGACGAGGTTGTGTAGGTTACAGAGATGGGAAAGGTAGCAGGGAATCAATTAGATACAGAGATAGGGAGTGTTACACAGAAACATAGTACCGAGAGGCATGAGGCAGGCCATTTAACTCCACGAGCCTGTTTCCACATTGATTATGATCACAGTTGATCTTTTAAGTCAGTGCCATGTTGCTGCTTTTGTCCCAGAGTCTGTCATAACTAGGGGAGCTTCAGAGAGAGCGAGGTATGGAGTGACTGGAGGAGTTTACAGAAATAGGAAGAGTTGGAGTGATTGGGGAAGATCCAGAGATATGGAGGGTTGTAGTGACTGGAGGAATTTGTGTAGATCGTAAGGATTGAAGTGACTGGGGGAGGTTACAGAAAAAGAAATAATTGGACGGACTGGAGGAGGTCAGCGAGATCGGGAAGTTGGTGGATTCTGATCGATATGAAAGAGGTGGAGAGCATCATTCAGCCTGGCGAAGATTATGGAGACATGCAGAGATGTGGAGACTGATGGGGATGACTGAAAAAGTAGGTATAGAGAAGCAGTGTTTGGAGACATTTACTGTGACTTGGATAAAACACAAAGATTATTGAGTCAGAAACTTCCCAAGTACATATGGTAGACAGGAAAAAAGATAGAATCGGAAAGTTGATGATTGCAGCGAGGATTATACATGGAAAATAATACTCAGTCCCTCCGAAATCTGGAAATTTCCAGTCTCCATCCCTGGACTGTGCATTGCCAGAGGCATCCCTTTCCAGTCTCCATCCCGAGACTAGGCATTGACAGAGGCAACAATTAAACTCACACAGTGAGGGACACCACATGGAGATATACTGAATGACATCACCAGAATGTTGGAAGGTATCAGGTTAAAACAGTGGTCAGGCTGAAAATGTTTTGACTCATGGTGCACTGGTATCAGTACTCAGGGATGAGTGACGTATGAGTGGGACAGATAACGGCCCAGTATCATTCTCACGAGACTGTTTATTGAGCATTTAATACCGGTGTCAGGGATACCCATCTGATTGCTTAATATCCTTTCAGGAAGGAAATGTGTTTTCGGCAGCAATCTGGCCTGCATATGAGTCCAGAACTAGAGCAATGGGGTTGACTTTCAACTGCCGTCTGAAATGGACGAGCAAGCCACTCAGCGCAAGGGCAGCTGTGGGTGCGCATGAAATTCTGGCCAGCCAGGAACGTCTGTGTCTCACCAGTGAATAAGAAAAAGTCCCATTTCACTGGGCACCAAGGAAACATGCTGGAACCTCTGTCCTGGGCAATCATGGCGGTAGGTTCAAGGTCAGGGCTTTAAACTGACAGAGAGGATGCAGTGTTCAGGTGAAAGGACCTTCCAAAATCCAAAAAGAAAATTGAAGCATCAGAACAACACGGTGATGTGGCTGAAGATAAACAGGAAGGAATGAACAGGAAGGCACAGATTTCACTAAAAATATACATTAGCGAATAGGTTTGTGGCAGGAAATTATTGGGAAACCTAAATTGCAAAGTTCCTTTATGGAACATACAAATTATCTACAATACCGTACATGGACATGTGACAAAGAGATAAATTCGATTCAACAGTAGACAGATGTGGTTATGGAGCGAAGAAAACGTAGAACATAAATATGTAACAGTGAACAACCTTGCAGGGCCTCTGGCAGAATGGGAAAGCGGGATTTGTAAATCTGACAGTATTGGACAACAAAGGCAGAATAGAAAATAAGCATTTGGCCTCCGATTATGCAGTTGAGTCAGCTGGAATCCAGATTCTGAGAACCATGTGTCCCAAACACAAGCAGCAGAAGAGGTTTTCTGCTGCTTAGCAGTATTTCATTGCTCAACACTGCATGAAACAGGAAATTATTCGAATTCGTAACAAAGACATTGTGATACTTTTGGGAGACTTTAATCGTTACATCATTGGAAATGTCATGTTCAAAGAGGCTTTCTGAGAATGTTTTTGTCAGTGTTTCTTTGAATAACATGTTGTGCAAATTACTCTGGATGTAACTATTTCAAATCGACCGTTGGGTAATATAGCTGAGTGAA
>NW_025209394.1:8917-16527 GCF_004010195.1 Chiloscyllium plagiosum | reverse complement strand
CTCTCTTTTCATTGCAGATTACTAATAAACCTTCCTCTTAGTCCCGGTATTTCCTTTAGACATTCATCCCTTCTCTTTGATAACCTTAGCAACAGGTTCGTGTTGCCTACAAAATTCTTTGCCACATTTCAATGCTGTTTCTTTTTTGTTATGTTGCAGATTTCGCCTTGTTCCAAATCTCCGACACTTTCTTCATTTTCCTTCAGTGGATTTATGTATGTGTATTTCCAATAGTTTTCATCGTTCATGTTAATTTTAGTTCTCCCCTGCCTCTGTCTACCTCACACTTGTTATTTATTTATTCGTGAGACTTGGAGTCTCTGATTGACTAATTTTTATTGCAAGCTCAAGTTATGCTTCAGATGATGGTGATGAACGTCCTCTTTGAAATGCTGCATTTCACCTACTGCAAGTTGAACCCTTGTATCTGAAGCCAGGTCTTTGGAGATGAAAGATGTATGGTAAAGTTAGTCATTTTGTCTTGTCGATAGTGTACAATGCTGCTTCAAATTGTCGCTAGTGGAGGGCGTGCCTGCCTTCAGGTGTAATGCCAATCAAGTGGCCTGATGTGGCGAAATGAAGTGAAGCTAAAGAAAATTACAGCACAGCAAGATACCCTGTGGTACACCAATACTGCACATGCACCTGAGGCCTTCCTGAAGGAAAACCTTTTCCTTCTATGTGGCATCTACCCGTCTCTTTCCAGCCATCTCAACGAATCGGTCAAGTAGTTCTCTTAAACGTTGCTCTGGATTAGTGGTGCTGGAAAACCACAGCGTTACAGGAAGCATGCGAGGGACAGCAAAATCGACGTTTCGGGCAAAACCCTTCACCAGGAAGATAGCCAGAGTGCCTGAAGTGTGGAGAGATAAATGAAAGGAGGGCGTTTCCTTATATGTGGCATCTACCCGTCTCTTTCCAGCCATCTCACGTATCAGTTAAGTAGTGTCTTAAACGTTGTCATGTCAACGCTTCTCTCACTTCCTATCACAACAAATTCAGGACACTTATCGCCTTGCATTTTGAAGGAAAAAAATAAAGTAGCCTATTTCACACCCCCTTTCGACACCCTCCTCTTTTACCTTAAACCTATGTTCTGTTATAATTGGCACATCGACCCTGGAATAATAGACGACGACGATCCATTAAATTCTTGTCACTCAGAAATTTGGAAATGACGATCATTCATCGAAATTCCACGTGAAAACAAGCCACGTTTGGCTAATCTCTTCCCATACCTCATGCCGTTCAAATAGGCTACATCCTTGTTTACAGTTTCTAAATCCTCCATATGATTTTGGTTCCATAACAAAGAGAACCGCCGACCATAATCCTGATATGGCTCGTATAAAGTTCCACACATGTCCATCATAACTTGTCAATAACTCTGCACTTTCCTCTCGCATTAGATCTTCCAAAATACATAGTACGACAATTGAGCAGATTAAACTCCCTCTGCAATTTCTCGCACAAGTATACAGTCTGTTGCAGACAGTATGTATCCTGTGGCAATTGTTCTCACTGCCCACGTTCCCCATACAGTTGTACCGTCAAGTCTCCAGTCAGACTCTCACGTTTCCATCAATAGTCGTTGCAATCTATGGCGAAGCCAGACCTGCACCTTTCTTAGAACCAAGGTGCAGATCTCACAAAACTTCACATTTAGTTTCAACCTGGCATGAGTAAAATTATGAATGGACTTGTGAAATTCTATACAGACAACATAATCATTCATTCATCCTTTGTCACTTCGTCAAAACCTCTATCAAGTGTGTGAGACTGAAACTTCTTGGCAAAAAGCCATGCCGTCTCTCGTTACTGACTCAGTTCTTCCCGAAGTGTGATCAACCCCTGTCCTTAAGATTCTGCTGAAACAATTTGCCGACCAATTGCAGTAGGTTCCCAGGACGTAATGCCCCGAATTATCCCCATTACATTTGTTTAACAAAGATATAGCGTTGGCTCTTCTCCAATTATCTAATCCTTTTGATTTGATTTCTTCTGGATGGTGTCAAGCCATATTTGTCGAGGAATGCATCAACCCACTGTTGAAATGTGCCTTTTGGAGGGTGAACTCGCTTTGATGAATCAGGATATGAGTTGCTCGTTGCAGATTTCCGGACATCAGTCCTGTTCTTGCAGCCACCTTTTTAATGTGGAGAGCCCAGTTCATTTTCTGCACTATAATAACCCCCAGCATGTTGGTACAGGGGAAATTGAACGATAGAAGCACGACTGAACAGTGATACCATTTTAAAAGTCTTACCCTGATTTCATATACATCCCACAGAATGGGGCACACTCGCTGATAGTCTATTTGGAAATAGTTTTCACTGCTATTTCCATTTCTCCCGTTTTCGTAGTGGGACTATTTTGATATAACTCTTAACTTTAAGTTAGATCATCCTGCATTAAAATATTGTTTGCACTTACCTGAATTAAACTAAAACTAAAAATCAAAAGTATCCTTATTTTAAAATTGAATCAATGATGTGCTCACATTGTTGATACAAACCTCCGATATGCATGCTTTTTTACTCTGATGGAATTAAATGCTATCTAGTTTGCTCGTGCCCTTGATCCAAACTTCCTTCCAGTTATTTTGTGAACACCTCGAAGATTTTTTCCTGAAGTAGAGGCTGGAGTTGTTCTGTGGAAATAATGTCTTTGTTAGTTTAAATTTAAAGTGAGAAAGATTTTGAATTCTGGCAGCCCATCTGTGGTTGTAAGAACGAATACAGAATTGAAATGAGTTCTCAAAGTGATGAGGAGAGTAAGAGACAAATAATTCAAAACTGGATTCAACTGAAACTTCATGTTTCATGTGGAGACTATCAATGGAATGTATACGTGGATAAATGCTTTCATGGTAAAGTTTCGCAAGTTGAGTATGTCACAGTCATAGTAATTCGATATGAGGTTCTATAGATGCGATATGATTGGACATTTTCAGATATAGGCAGCGATTAATCCTTAAGGTTGCTTTCAATTGGCGTATTGAAAGTTAAAGTCAGAGTGCAGTAAGTATATGTTTGTTTATTTGTTGGTTTATCCACAAAAATTCTCTTCTTGAAAAGTTCAAATTGAATATATTCGTGGTTCCGGTCACACACCTCTGTTATATGGAAGAATAAAGTAAAATATCATGATGTGTTATGTGTTTATAACATGACTGACGCTTTAGTTGTGAATAAGGCAGCCAAATTTGGATGTGATCCACCCAGCTGACGGTCGAAATAGAAGAAGTTGGTGATTGCACACATACTTGCCTTGCATACTTGCTTGAAATTTGATTTCATTTTGTTGTCAAGTTTATTTTACAGTAGAAAAACATTAAAATACAGTGAAAAGCTTTCATTGTCGCCAGGAAATGCCGTTATTCACCTGCACCTCCACACACATCATTTACTGTATCCACTGCACCAGATGTGGTCTCCGCGACATTGGGGAGACAGTGCGCCTACTTGTGGAACGTTTCAGGTAACACCTCTGTGATACTCGCACCAACCAACCCAACCGCCCCGTGGCTGAACACTTTAACTCCTTCTCCCCCTCCCCCAAGGACATGCAGTTCCTTGACCTCCTCCATCGCCAGTCCCTGGCCACAGGACGCCTGGAGGAAGAGCGCCTCATCTTTGTGGGCGGTACGTTGGCACAATGCTGCCTCACAGCGCCAGAGACCCGGGTTCAATTCCCGCCTCAGGCGACTGACTGTGTGGAGTTTGCACGTTCTCCCCTTGTCTGCGTGGGTTTCCTCCGGGTGCTCCGGTTTCCTCCCACAATCCAAAAGATGTGCAGGTCAAGTGAAGTGGTCATGCTAAATTGCCCATAGTGTTAGGTAAGGGGTAAATATAGGGGTAGGGGTATGGGTGGGTTGTGCTTCGGCGGGGCGGTGTGGACTTGTTGGGCCGAAGGGCCTGTTTCTACACTGTAAGTAATCTAATCTTCCGCCGAGGGAATCTCCAACTGAGGGACTCTCCAACTACATGGGATGAATGTAGATTTCTCCAGCTTCCTCATTTCCCCTCCCCTACCTTATCTCAGTCCCAGCACCCGGATTCAGCACCGCCCTCTTGACCTGCAATCTTCCTCGCGACCTCTCCGCCCCCATCGCCTCTCCGGCCTATCACCCTCACCTCCTTTCGCCTATCGTATTCCCAGCACCCCTCCCCCAAATTCCCTCCTCCCTATCTTTTCTCTCAGCAAGCGTGGAACACCAGCCTCACACCTGAAGACCGGATTATGCCCAAACCATCGATTCTCCTTCTCCTCTGATGCTGCCTGGCCTGCTGTGTTTTTCCAGCACCACATTTTTCAACTCTGGTCTCCAATATCTGCAGTCCTAATGTAAGAATAAGGGGAGGAATAACGGAGTCAAAGAGATCCCATCAGTCCTGAGCCACCTCGGTACCGCCAATTAGACCGGAAATGGTAAAATGATCAAAAGCGATGTTTTCAGAAATGATTCAATATTATCTTCGCTTGCTCCAAACAAGCACGTGCAATGCGATTATTTTGGCAAGAATGTAATTTAATAACATCAGTTTTGATATTATTCAAATATGTAGCAAATTTCAGATGTCAAGAACAGAAAGTTGCTCCGAAATTACGTACTTTGATGTTCATAAGCAAACATTAACTCATATGTTTGTCTATGGGACTGTGGCCTCTTGGGGTCGGAAGATGGTTGGGCGTTGATGTCTGAAATTAAATTATCCACGGTCTACTCATCAAATTGTCGTTCTTTGGATCAACATCAATGGATTTACCAGGCAACTGAGTGCCATATTCGGAAAGATAAAATTTTATTTATTCTGTTGATGTGGCCAACTTTTATTGTCCACCATAAGTTCGTTTGATGTTGTGATTTAACTGCGATGTAGCATGAGTGCTGTTTATATGGAGGAATATGCATAATGCATAATGCTCCTTTCATCTCTGTCTGGAGGTCCCATTTGCCAACCAAAAGCAGCCCCGAGCTGTCTCTTTCATTCGCATCGCAGTGGACTGCCCTGGATACACTTCTTCCCGCACCTCTCCTGCTAACTGTGTGGAATAACAAATCAAGAAAAATCCAAAAGAACTGCGAGCACTGGAAATTAGAAACAAGGCAGAAGTATCTGATCCAGTCTCATCAAATTACAAAACAACTGTGCAGAGAAATACATTAGTTCTGGTTTGAGATTCAACTCCGTTTTTGTGGATCAGTTGAACAATTGCATGGAGCCATTTTACCGCTGTTGACTCAGCTCAAATACGCCGGTATGTGACGAATCGTTTCTAGTGAAAGAGGATTTGAGCATAGTCACAGAATTGCAGCGACTAAAATGAGCAAACCTAAACTCATTTTACATTAGAGCCCACAGTTGATTTGATGAATGGAAGATAGATGAATAGGTGGGGTTTTGAGGATGAAAGGGTTTGGGCAAAGAGAAGAAAGAGATAACTACACACTAACAGCAACTGCAATTATCCATGCTCCAAGCACGCAATAACTGTTCGTAAGCGAGACGTTAATGGTAGATTGAGTAAAAAACAAATTAATACTGAATGCAAGTAATTGCACTTCCAAACCGAACTGTAAGTAGTTGGCGCAGAACTCCATATTATGTATTTGTTTGTTACCCATATCCTTACGAAATTAAATAGTGCACCTGGGGCCATCTGGCTAAGCTATCGAGAATGGCTAAATTACAGAAATTTGCATTTACTTCAGTCAAATCCTGAGACAGGTGTGACAGTTATACCAATTTCACTATCGTTGATTCTTTTTTTTTCTCTTCAAGGAGAATAGCTGCTTGTGATGTATGCTTTGAGCCTGTAGCATTTTTCTCAACTGGTTTGGTCAATTCTCCGAACTAAAAATAAGTGAAGGACTTGTGAAGAAAAATACACAAATGCAAAAAATACACAGTTAGCAGGATGCAATAATCAGTAGTATAGAACCGTGAATATACAGATATGAAGCAGTGATGATAAGTTTAGAACTTAACTGAACTCATTGCACGAAATATAGCCTAAACGACCTATACTGAAGTCAAGTCATGGAATTTGTTGTTTGAAGCACAGGTTTTCCAATGTATACGAATTTTGGAAATATGCACAAAGTTTCAAACATCGTCTTATCACGCATTGAATTCAGATAAATACACGTTGTCCTCAATTCAAGGTTCATTTTGGTGAGAAACGGCACAGATATTCAAGTGTTATTTAAACTAAGTACACAGTGATAAGATCAGTGCACAGTCGCGTGTACACAAGCGAATTTGCGCCAGGCACCAATTTCATTACATCAGAGTGAATTAGGAGTCGAATTAATGCGTTGTGCTCCTGTGTTTCCTTCCTGAAAGGTATTATGACGTCCAGAGCTATTGGGTTTTGAGAAGATATATCGCTCAGCCTGAGGTTCAGAACGTATTATTGCTCGCTGAGCTGGAAGACTCGTGTTCAGAAGTTTCAGAACAGAGCTATGTGCAGTTTTCTCAGTGTCCGGACGACAGCGTACACGGGGAACGAATAAACTTGCATCTTAATCAGAGTTAAGTCATGAGGCAAACCTCCTGTGATTATGTTTGCCATGATATAATGGAATGTTGACCGGCGTACATTATAAGCTCTTCGATAATTTGAGCAGAAAGATGATGCAAAACAAGTTTGTAGACCACACACAAAAAAATACTGGCCAGGTGGTTGAGAATGAGGAGATAAATGAATTGATCAAATGAGCAGATAAATTGTCTGTGCTATGTAATTCAAATAAACGTGGGGTGGTGTAGTTTTGAACAAGGAAATTTTCAGGGGAGTATTATGTGGTAACAAAGCATAGAAAGCGCAGAACATCCCTCAAGGCAGCACGACAAGACAATAGGTTCGTTAAGAAGACACACAGACCATTTCTCTTTCTCAGTTATGGCTGAGATTATAATAACAGGATTCTTTTGTTGGAGCTGGATTTGCAGCGACCAACCTTGATACGAGCCCACATAAACTCTGCAGCTGTGGTTAGCGCATTACAGAAAGTAGTTGACTGTCATTTGAGCGAGTGCCTCCGAGCTTCATCACGACGATGAAGGAAATTTTCAGTTATGAATTGAAGTTGGATATATTTGGGTAGATAATTCGAAGAACAAAACGTAGAGAGATCTCATAATGATGTATAACGTTAGAAGGGGCACGGATACGGTTAATAGAATGCAGATTTTACCCTGATTGAATTGTCATTAAAAATGGGCATCAATATAACTGGAAAGGCAGAACATTTAGAGTGAATTTAGACTCAGTCTTCTGCCCCGAGAGGATGGAGGCGTCTCGACTACGCAGCCAATAAGTACAGCTCAGGCGGGAATCCTCACAGCTTCGACTAAAGTTATTGGAGGAGCGGTGAACGCGGCATAACATGCAAGGCAGTGGGCCTAATATTGGTGGTACATAGAACATAGAAAATACAGCGCAGTACAGGCCCTTTGGCCCTCGATGTTGCGCCGATCCAAGCCCACCGAACCTCCACTAGCCCACTACCCTCCATATGCCTATCCAATGCCCGTTTAAATGCTCATAAAGAGGGAGAGTCCACCACGCTACTGGCAGGGCATTCCATGAACTCACGACTC
>NW_025209394.1:0-6250 GCF_004010195.1 Chiloscyllium plagiosum | reverse complement strand
AACCTCCCACCAAGGATACTGGTGCCCCTCAGGTTCAGGTGTAGACCATCCTGTTTATAGAGGTCCCACCTTCCCCAGAAATAACCCCAGATATCCAGAAACCGGAATCCCTTCCTCCTGCAACATCCCTGTAGCCACACATTTAACTTTTCCCTCTCCCTATTCCTCGACTCTCTATCACGTGGCACGGGTAACAAACTAGAGTCAACAACTCTGTTTTTTCTAACTCTGAGCTTCCAACCTGGATCCCTGAAAGCCTGCCTAACATCCTCAGCCCTCCTCCGACCTATGTCGTTGGCGCCAATGTGGACTACGACTTCGGGCTGCTCCCCCTCCCCCTTAAGCACCCGGAAAACACGATCCGAGCCGTCGCGTACCCTTGCACCTGGGAGGCAACATACCAAACGTGAGTCTCTCTCGCCCCCACAGAACGGCCTATCTGTGCCCCGAACTATCGAGTCCCCAATAACTATTGCTCTGCTCTTCTCCACCCTTCCCTTCCGAGCAACGGGGACAGGCTCCGTGCCAGAGGCCTGAACCCCATTGATTACCCCTGGCAAGTCGTCCCCTCCACAAGTATCCAAAACGGTTTCTTGAGGGGAACGGCCGCAGGGGGTCCCTGCACTGGCTGCTTCCTCCCAGTCCCCCTCACTGTCACCCATCTGTCTGCAATCTTTGGAGTTACTACTTCCCTAAAGCTCCGATCTATCATCCCCTCTGCCTCCCGAATGATCCTAAGTTCATCCAACTCCAGCTCCAGTTCCCTATCACGGTCTTGGAGGAGCTGGAGATGGGTGCACTTCCTGCAAGTGTAATCAGCAGGGAGTACCATGGCAGCCATCGCCTCAAACTTAAGGAACCAGGGATGACAGTTTAAGTTTTGAGTCTAGTTGAAAGGAAAAAGAATGCATTCATAAGCTCTAACCAATTGAAAACAGACGAACGTTTAGAAGAATTTCAGGAATGAAGGACCATTCTCAAATCAGGCATTAAGAGTTCTGAAATGGATCATGAGATATGTTCACCAAACAGCGTAAAGTAAAGTACTCGAAAGCCTTTTATTCCGATATTGAGAGACAAGAGAGTAAACAGGGAAAGGGTTGGCCCATTCAAGTGCAAAGGAGGAACGTTTTGCGTGGAGTCAGAGAAAGTAGGTGTGATTCTTAACGAGTACATTCCATCGCCATTCACCAAGGAGAGGGACATGAAGGATTTTCAAGTCAGAGATTTATGCTTGCTTACTCTCGGGCATAAGGACGGAGGAAATGTTCGATATTCTCGTCAAGATTAAATTGGACAAGTCCCCGGATCGGGTTCGAATCTATACCAGGTTACTGAGGGAAGTAGGCGGGGAAATAGCTTGGGACTTTGCAGGTATCGTTGAAGAATCCTTGAACATGGATAAGTCCTCGCTGGACTGGAGAATTGCTAATGTTATCCCCGTGCTTATTGAGGGCAGCCGGGCTAATCCAGGTAATTATAGACTGCTAACCCTGACGCCAGTAGTATGGAAGATATAGGTTACTTATAGTATTTAGTTTATACAACAGCTATGTTCTTCGAAAATGGGCTTTCTTGGCAAATTCTCATACCAACCATTATTGTTGCATGTCGTCCTTACGAAACCTTGTTTATATTCCTTCAGGGTGTGAGTAAAGATAAAAATAGGCAAATATCTTCGTGTCAATCAGGTGTTAAGTACATCTGTTCACTCACAACAGACCATGTTTCTACCCCCTTTTTTCTTCTGAGCCACGTCAATACATTTATGATGACGAATGTCTGTTGTTGGCCTTAACCCATTTTAGTACTACAACTGAAACCACAACAGGAACATTTAAATCATGTATTTTCAATTGCCTTGCAATTTATTCTACCGTTGGTTTACTGACATGTCGTGGCAGGACACTCAACAAATCGCCTTTAGTGGATGCAATGGCCTCGTGGTGGTATCATTAGATTGTTAATGTCGAGAGAGCAGTGTTCGAAAAGACAGCAGGTTTGTCAGAATCCGAGCAGTAGGACAGTCGACGTTTCGGGCAAATAAAAACATTCATTAGGAATTAGGCTGTGAGACCAGAGTGCAGCCAGATAATTGGGAGTGGCCTGGTGCTGGAGGTAAGGTCGCTGGAACCAAAGTAATATTCTGTCGACCCGTGTGTGAATCGCACCATAGCAGATGGTGGAATTTGAAATCAGTAAACTCTGGAAGTAAGAGTCCAATGATAGCATATGAATCTTTCTGGGTTGCTGGAAAAACGCACATGGCTCACGAACATCATTTTGTTAAAGGAAGTGGCATCATTACGGGGCTTGTCCGAAATGTGGTTGACTCTTACCTGCGATATGAACAATTAAGAATGAACGATAAATATTGACTTGACCAGCGATGCGCTCATCCTGTGAATGAATAAAAAAATTGGAGTATCCAGTCTAAATATTTTTAATCCCAAGCGTTTAACATGACAGCTGAAAGCTCCCGATGGAATGAATACTGTCTGACATGTATAACAATACATTCCATCTATTTGGAGGAGAAAGTGAGGGCTGCAGATGCTGGAGATCAGAGCCGAAAATGTGTTGCTGGAAAAGCACAGCAGGTCAGGCAGCATCCAAGGAACAGGAGAATCGACGTTTCGGGCATAAGCCCTTCTTCAGGAATTCCATCTATTTGGTAATTCTTGATTACACGGTCTTCAACTTTTCTATCCTGAGAAGGCAGAATGAAACTTGAAATGATTGGTGACTCTTTGGTCACGTTCTGCTTGCAAGATGTCTTATTTAAAATTTCACTGACCACATCCTTATATGTACTGTGTAGAATATTTGAGTCTTAAACTTGTGACAGCGGAACCAGAAAGGTTAATATCAGTTTCTGAACTATTTACTGCTTCTGTGGGCTTGCAACCTGGCATCAGCAATGGGCAAAAATCTGTGGTTTTCCACAGTCAATTTGTGTCGAGACGGTTGCCATTTTTCTGGTGTGGTTAACATTTGTCACAAGCAACTGGAACAACTAAGCTTACAGAGTTTGGCCAAATCGTTGTCCATGCAGAACTCGGCAGACTCAGGAACTCCAAGGCCAACCCTTGTGCCTGCATTTGGCTCAGCCAGTGTTGATTACTGTGTCGGTTGTTACTGGTAAAATCTACTTAGCCTTCTCTTTTTCATTCTTTTCAAGCTCTTTGAGCTGCATTGCGCTAACTTCCTTTGCACCTCCTCCTGTTGTTCAGACACTATCTCTTTTCAGTTTGAAAAGAATTCAACTTCATTTACAAGATGACGTCTAAATTCCTAGTGACTCACTGTTGATGTCCGACCCATCACCACATCCAGTCTTGATCAGATATGGAAGGGCATTGCCTCAATGGTGGAATTTCAGAATATTGTGATCCGCAACTGGTTAGTATCTATGTCTTACTCTGTTTCCCGCCTCGATTTTATTCACATTGTTTCTCCAAATCGGCATCCAGGTTTTCACTTTCTCCCTGTGGATCCCCTCTTAAAGCCTGGTGGCCCATTTTGGTGGAGAACAATATCTTAAGGCTTCCAGTACATTATATCTCACTCGATCAAACCGGAGCCTATGAATCATTGGATTGCCGGCCTCATTTTCTTTAAACGGTCTAGGACCTTTATTTCCTTTAACTTCGTGAGTCCTACCTACCTAACCAGCAGTGCATTCCAGTTTCCTATAGCCAGCAATTTCCCTGTGGTTTCATCTGCAAAACCCTGATGCACTTTCCCGCTCCCTCATGTAAACTAGGCAGCGCATCTTTCAGCCCTTCCAGATCCTGAGTTCCCCAACGAATGTATTTTAGTTTTCTCCCCTCTTATATAAGCACCGCTAGCAGCCTTTCCTATTGGCCCATTTTCCCTTTACCTGCGCTGCATCTCAATAATTCCCCCTTGGACTCTGCCTCCAAAGCTTTTTCTAATTCCTCCCAAACTTGAGGTACTGGAGTATTTTTCATTCCTTGTCTCTCTTCATCACTTTCCACAACCACTGCATCACCTTCAGTCTCAGCTTGTTCTTTGTTGCTTTCCTAGTCAACGCGCATGCCTGATAAGCTACCTTCACTTCCTCACACTCTTACCTAAAACTTTGCGGATTTCCACCTCCGGAACCCTCTTTTCATTCCTATGTTTAGATTTATCTTTCGGCTTTTAGTTCGTAATTAGTCTTTCCATCTTATTGCACATGTGTATATCAAACGTACCTTCGTTTGGCCATTTATTCAATAAATCGTTAGTTCTTTTTTCCCATTCCTAAAAAAGAATTAAAACATAATTTCTTCCCACTGGAAATGTCATACTTGATACCTCAGCTGCCGAGCTTTATGCATTCAGTCCAGCTAAGGTATTATCTCTGCTGACACAAATCACTTTCTCATGGCATTCAAGTCTGGTAGGGCTTCGTCAAAAGTGTAAGTAATCCCTAACTTTATAACTTGCAATTGTCCTTTAACAATCTATCAATTCCCAAACGTCCTCAATTGTAGCCGGTTAATGCCAACAACCTATTGCCATTCGTTCAGCCTAAACCAATCTAGCACTGCATCTGCAAAATGCACTAATCGCTCACAGTGTCTTGAAAAATCTCTCAAGAGAACTATCTTAAATTTTTAAAGTACAAAATAAAATCAATTTACCCCGGACCTCGAGCTCCAGGGAAACAAAACAGAAGCTGTTAATGACCAACAATTATGCATACAAACCAGAACATTTGACTTAAATATAGAGTTTCTTTCTCTCTCTCTCTCTCTCAGACAAAGCTTTGCTGCGAGCCAAGCCTGTCTTAATTTCCAAAATTACGCTTAAATATTATGACTATTCTCTACTATTTTAATAATCCACTACCAATCTACTGGATTTCTAAGTATTAGCGCTTTGAGGAAAACAATTTCCCCTTATTTATTTATGCGCTCAATCCCTTGTTTCTGGCGAGGAGGCATCTATAGGGTCTTATACTCACCACGTGGAATTTTTATTAACACTCCATGGATTTTTTTTTTACTAACACCACGTAGACCTTTTACGAACACCAAGTGGACTTTTATTTACACCACGTGTAATTTTTACTCAGGCAATTGCTCCATTCTATTCTTGCTCATTCCTTACCCCACTGCCCAGTTTTCCTATCAAATTCGCCACATCTCCTTCAACTGCAATTTACGACTCGACTTTGGATCTTGGAATGGAGAGATCCTCCCGCAGGTTCTCGCTCGTCTGAGACCCCATGGACCATCACAAGCCAACAGAATATAGTCCGGATTCACAGCAAAACTGCTAAACTCTTATGTTTGGTACCCTCATTCTGTCAGTCACGGGGGTGCCCTCGTTTGACCAAAAAGCGCCGTGTTACTGCCGTCCTCTTTCCAGGTAGGTCTCTACAAGACTCTGCTCACTACGCCAAATTTGTCATGGATAAAACAGAGGGAATCACCAAGAGACGCAGAGAATTATTCAATGAGTAGGTATTTTATTTAGATGGACAATCTATTACAATGGTGTTCTGACTTCAGCTGACTCTGCTAAATACTGGTTCGATACTTAATGTCAAGCGTCTCAATCAGGTTGACTCTACTAACTATTACTTAAACACTTAATTCCATGTCCCAAACATTCATTGCTACAATCTGTCCCAAGCCTGCCAGGATGATATTTAGCGGGCGAGGCTAACTTTTCTAACTGTGTTATCTCATCCCGACATAGTGGCCATTTGGCTAGTGTAGCATTCCACAGATCCCATCCAACAGACCACCTGTGGTCGTCATGCTTTAAACCTTCCCATGCTTTCATGCTCTTTTCTTGCTATAGTGGCAACTTTGATGGATCTATGCACTTTAACGCCAAGATCCTGCTGTTCTTTTACACTGCCCAGAATCCTGTTTTTAATCAGCACTTATGTTCGACTTTCCAAAATGCATAACTTCGCATTTATCCGTGTTGAAGTCCATCAGCCACTTCTCAGTCCGGTTCTGCATCGTGTCTATGTCACGCTGCAATAGTCCTCGATTCTCTCAAAGGTACCACCAACCTTTATGTCATCGGAACACTTACCAACCCACTTCCCAACCTCCTCATTTAAGTCAGAGACCTCGAAGTGAAGGAGCCATTGGGAAGTTGTGACCATAATACAATAAGCTTCAATCTGCAATTTGAGAGTGAGAGGGTACAGTCGGAAGTGACAGTACTTCTGCTGAACAAAGGGAATTATGGAGCTATGAGGGAGGAGCTGGCCAAAGTT
>NW_025209393.1:12942-16525 GCF_004010195.1 Chiloscyllium plagiosum | reverse complement strand
GTTTCGGGCACATGCCCTTCTTCAGGAATGGGTACAGAGAGTGGGTCGTGGAAAACTGAGAGTGGAGGAGAGAAGGGAGGTGAGAAATGTGGGGGGATGGAGAGGGGTGAAGAGTGGTGAGACAGAGTACGAGAGAGACGGGGAATTGTGGAACATAGAACATAGAACAAAAACCATAGAAAAATACAGCGCAGTACAGGCCCTTTGGCCCTCGATGTTGTGCCGATCCAAGCCCACCTAACCTACACTAGCCCACTATCCTCCATATGCCTAACCAATGCCCGTATAAATGCCCATAAGGAGGGAGAGTCCACCGCTGCTCCTGGCAGGGCATTCCATGAACTCACGACTCGCTGAGTAAAGAATCTACTCCTTACATCTGTCCTATACCTACCACCCCTTAATTTAAAGCTATGCCCCCTCGTAATAGCTGACTCCATACGTGGAAAAAGGTTCTCATGGTCAACCCGATCTAAACCCCTAATCATCTTGTACACCTCTATCAAGTCACCCCTAAACCTTATTTTCTCCAATGAAAACAACCCCAAGTGCCGCAGCCTTTCCTCATACGATCTTCCTACCATACCAGGCAGCATCCTGGGAAACCTCCTCTGCACCCGGTCAAGTGCCTCCACATCCTTCCTATAGTATGGCGTTCAAAACTGCACACAATACTCCAGATGCGGCCGCACCAGAATCTGACACAACTGCAACATGACCTCAGAGCTCCAGAACTCAATTCCTCTACCAATAAAAGCCAGTACGCCATATGCCTTCTTCACCGCACTATTTACCTGGGTGGCAACTTTCAGAGAACTGTGTACATGGACACAAGATCCCTCTGCTCATCCACACTACCAAGTATCCGACCATTAGCCCAGTACCCCATCTTTTTGTTACTCTTAACAAAGTGAATCACCTCACACTTACCCACATTGAGCTCCATTTGCCACTTTTCTGCCCAGCTCTGCAGCTTATCTATATCCCACTGTAACATGACACATCCTTCCTCATTGTCAACAACTCCACCGACTTTCGTATCAACCGCAAACTTGCTCACCCAACCTTCTAGCCCCTCCTCCAGGTCATTTATAAAAATGACAAATAGCAATGGTCCCAAAACAGATCCTTGCGGGTCACCGCTAGTAACTGCACTCCAAGATGAACCTTTACCATCAACTACTACCCTCTGTCTTTTTCCAGCCAGCCAATTCCTAATCCAAACCTCCAACTCATCCTCAATTCCATACCTCAGCATTTTTTGCAGTAGCCTACCATGGTGAAACTTATCAAACGCCTTACTAAAATCCATATACACCACATCTACCGCTTTCCCCTCGTCCACCTCCTTAGTCACCTTCTCAAAAAATTCAATAAGGTTTGTGAGGCACGACCTGCCCTTCACAAAACCATGCTGACTATCCTTGATCACATTATTCCTATCCAGATGTTCATAAATCCTATAAATGCCATCAGGCCCAGGGGACTTATCTATTTTCACCTTTTCCAGGATTTCCAACACCTCTTCTCTACATACCTCAAAGCCATCCATTCTACTTATTTGTGACTCAGTATTCACATCGACGATAATGCCCTGTTCCTGAGTAAATACTGAAGAAAAGTATTCATTCATTGTCTCCCCAATCTCTTCCGCCTCCACACGCAACTTCCCACTACTATCCTTGACTGGACCTATTCCTACCCTAGTCATTCTTTTATTCCTGACATACCTATAGAAAGCTTTAGTGTTTTCCCTAATCCTACCAACTAAGGACCTATCATGTTCCCTCCTTGCTGCTCTTAGCTCTCTCTTCAGGTCCTTCCTGGCTTCCTTATAACTCTCAATCGCCCCAATTGAACCTTCATGCCTCATCTTTACATAGGCCGCCCTCTTCCCTTTAACAAGGGATTCCAATTCCTTATTAAACCACGGGTCCCTCACACGACCCTTTCCTCCCTGTCTGACGGGTACATACTTATCAAGGACACTCAATAGTTGCTCCTTGAACAAGCTCCGCATATCAATTACGCCCTTGCCTTGAAGCTTCCTTTTCCAAGCCACACATCCTAAGTCATGCCTCACAGCATCATAATTTCCCTGCCCCCATCTATAACTCTTGCCCTGTAGTGCACACTTATCCCTGTCCATCACTAGAGTAAAAGTCACCGAATTGTGGTCACTGTCCCCAAAGTGCTCACCTACCTCTAATTCTAACACCTGGCCTGGTTCGTTACCCAGAATCAAATCCAGTATGGCATCATCTCTTGTTAGCCTGTCTACATATTGTGTCAGGAAACCCTCCTGCACACATTGGTCAAACACCGACCCATCGAACGAACTCGAGCTATCGCTTTCCCAGTCAATGTCTGGAAAGTTAAAGTCCCCCATAACAACCACCCTATTACTTTCACTCTTCTCCTGAATCATCCTCGCAATCCTTTCTTCTACATCTCTAGGACTATTAGGAGGCCTGTGGAAAACTCCTAACAGGGTGACCTCACCTTTCCTATTCCTAACCTCAGCCCAAACTACCTCAGATGGCGAGTCTTCATCCATCGTCCTTTCCACCGCTGTAATACTATCTTTGACAAGCAATACCACACCTCCCCCTGTTTTACCCCCACCTCTGACCCTACTAAAACATTTAAACCCTGGAACCTGCGACAGCCAATCCTGTCCCTGTTCTACCCATGTCTCCGTAATAGCCACAACATCGAAATCCCAGGTAACAACCCACGCTGCAAGTTTACCTACCTTATTTCGTATACTTCTTGCATTGAAGTATACACACTTCAAGCCACTTTCCTGTTTATAGGCACCCTCCTTTGAGATTGATGCCATGTTCCTAACCTCCCTCCACTCCAGATCCTGCACCGTAAAGCTACAGTCTAGGTTCCCATGTCCCTGCAGAGTTAGTTTAAACCCCCCCCCCAAGAGCACTAGCAAACGTCCCCGCATGGATACTGGTGCCCCTCAGGTTCAGGTCTAGTCCATCCTGTTTATACAGGTCCCACCTTCCCCAGAAAGAACCCCAGTTATCCAGATACTGGAATCCCTCCCTCCTGCACCATCCCTGTAGCCACGCATTTAACTGTTCCCTCTCCCTATTCCTCGACTCTCTATCACGTGGCACCGGAAACAAACCAGAGTCAACAACTCTGCTTATTCTAACTCTGAGCTTCCAACCTAGCTGCCTGAAAGCCTGCTAACATCCTCAGAGGTGTGGAGAGGATGGAGAGAGAATTTGGAGTGTGGGGAGACAGAGGAGGGAGCTTTAGGTGCTAGATAGAGTGGAGTGACAGGTGAGAGAGAGTCATATTGTGAGGGGGAGAGGCAGGAGAGAGGTGGGGAGAGAGAGGGCGAGAGAGGGTGTCAGAGGTGTGGAGAGGATGGAGAGAGAATTTGGAGTGTGGGGAGACAGAGGAGGGAGCTTTAGGTGCTAGATAGAGTGGAGTGACAGGTGAGAGAGAGTCATATTGTGAGGGGGAGAGGCAGGAGAGAGGTGGGGAGAGAGAGGGCGAGAGAGGGTGTCGAGGGAGGGTTCGAGAGAGGGGGCGAGGGGGGGTCCGAGAGAGGGGGCGG
>NW_025209393.1:8741-10664 GCF_004010195.1 Chiloscyllium plagiosum | reverse complement strand
GAGAGCGAGACAGAGAAGGTGGGAGTGACAGAGAGACAATGTGAGTAAGGGGATGAGAGTGAGAAAGAGAGTGCGAGTGAAGGGGTCAGAGAGAGTGAGTGAGAGAGAGAGAGAGAGAGAGAGAGAGAGAGAGATGTCTCAGTGAGGACCAGTACTGCGGAGGTGGAAGCAGAACCCTCACGAGATGGTGGGAATGAAGCCTCGAATGTAGATGTTCCTTGCCCAGCAGTGTATCTTTGTCATGTATTCCGAATATGTAAGGCCACTAACCCCTCGCTATGCTGTTCAGTGTGAGTGATCTTACTGGCTGGAGGATTTATTAAAGACTCCAGATCTCCCTCTCCATATTTCCCTGGCTGACCAAGCGTCTTCGATGTGGTGATGAACGAGACAGGAGTTAGGAACATCCTGATTACCTGCATGAGACAGAAATAGAAAGAATGGGAATTTAGACTGATACCGTGAGGATAACTCATGTAGAGTAGCACTGTATCCAGTCGAGATCTCTAAAATCTCAGTGTCCATCCCTGGCCTGTGATGTTATGTCCCTCTGACTGGAGAATTCTGTTAGCTCAGGATCTGGAGTAGCTGCAAGAACGAGAGGCACTGACAGAGGCAGCAATTAGGTCCACACAGTGAGGGATACCGCAAGGAGAGATACTGAGTGACAACACCAGAGTGCAGGAAAGTGTCAGGATCAAACCATGGTGTCAGAAGAAGTGGTTCTGAATCTGTGAGCTCTATGACCAGTTCTCAGGGAGGAGTCAGCTATTGTAATGGGATGGTACAGTGCTGGGACCAGTGGTTTGGTCAATCATATGTCCAACTTTATGCAGAGTGCTTTAAATTGACACTGAAGAGGAGGGAAATTCCCAAGTCCATAGAGAAAGGTTGAAATATTGAAACTTGGGGACATTGCTGAGGATAAACTGAAAGCAACAGGAAGGGACTGAATTTAACTAAAATTGTACATCAGCAATTATGTTTGTGACAGGAAATTTTGGTAAAAAAGTAACTTACTGTCTCTTAATTTGAATGCACAATCGATCTGCAGTAAGGAATATGCTCGTGTGGCTGTGAGTTCTTTCTGATCGTCATCAGGGAGGCGTGGTCACAGGGTGAACAGAAAGGTGGGACATCAATGTTCACGGATACAAAACATTGTGGAAATGCAGGCAGAACGGGAAGCAGGATGGGGATCTCTCATCGTTCAGGATAACTTTGGGATTACCAAGAAAATACGTGGTCTGAGAATATGAGGGAGTATGAATCTAAATTCTCGGTAATAAGAGTCAGAACGCAGAAGTGGAAGGGGAGTGTAAAGGCCCCTTTACAGCAGCACATTTTTACACAGTACATTAACAGGGAATTATTGGAATTTATAACAAGAGAACTGTGATAATTGACAGGGGATTCAATGTTCCTATCTCACCATATCAATGGCTGTGGGTCACAGATGAGGCTGACTCTCCCCCACTCTCAGGGGGAGTCTGTCGGTGGCTGTGCAGACCGATGTGACTTTCCTCAGACTCTGTTACACTTGGGGCAGAAGGTGACCGTGGGAAGGGGGTGGGGGTGGCGTTGGTGTGTTAGCGCGCTCCTTGTGCTGTTTTCTCCTGGATTCGATTTCGCCCCACAGTAAGTCTTGTGGTGCTTGACCCCTTCCCAATGCTCCTCCCCACTTTGGACGGTCTTGACCCAGTAATTCCCAGGATTTATCAGATTTGATTAATTGATGCTGAGAAGACAAAAGAAAGCCTAACAATGCTTTAGAAATGTGGAGGTATTTGTCAAAGGGATCACTAGGCGTCTACTAGCAGGAGGAGTGCACTAGGAAGAGGAAACATTGTCAGGGTTTAATCATATGATATGAACAGGGAGAGCTGAAGGTGCTGGAGGTGGTGAGATTGTTACAGAGAGGGG
>NW_025209393.1:0-8533 GCF_004010195.1 Chiloscyllium plagiosum | reverse complement strand
CAGCCTGTTTACCTGTGACGCCACATTAAAAGAACTGTGCAACTGCATCCCTAGGTTTCTGATTAACAACACTACCCAGGGCCCGAACATTAACTGTACAAGTCCAGCCCTGGTTTGCCTTCACAAAATGCAATGTCTACCTGCCATTCCTAAACTCACTGGCCCAGCAATACTGTTGATTCCGTTGAACTCTTAGGTGACCCTCGTCACTGTCCACTTTATTACCAATTTCAGTCTCGCTCACAAACTTGCTAACCATGACTCCTCTATTCTCATCCAAGCCTGTTTATAAATGATGCACAACAATGAGCCAGCACCGAACCCCATGCCACACCGTTGGCCACAGGCCTACAGTTTGAGCAGCAACCCTGTATGAACACGCTCTATAGAACATAGAACATAGAACATAGAACAATACAGCACAGAACGGGCCCTTCGGCCCACGATGTTGTGCCGAACATTTATCCTAGCTTAAGCACTCATCCATGTACCTATCCAATTGCTGCTTAAAGGTCACCAATGAATCTGATTCTGCCACTCCCGCAGGCAGCGCATTCCATGTCCCCACCACTCTCTGGGTAAAGAACCTACCCCTGACATCCCCCCAACCTTCCACCCTTCACCTTAAGTTTCTGTCCCCTTGTAACACTCTATCTATCACCGTCAATTCTATTTTGTATCCAGTTAGTGAGTGCTCCCTGGTTATGTGTGATCTATACTTAATAACCAGTTTGCCATGCAGACTCTTGTCAAAGGCCTTGCTAAAGTTCATGTGGACGTCGTCTACTGCTCTGCCTTGACCTATCACTTTTCTACCTCCACAAACACTCAAGCCAGTTTGTGAATCATGATTTTTCACGCACAAAGAAATGTTGACTATCACTAATCCATCCTTGCCTTTCCAAATGCATGATGATCGTTTCTCTCAGAATCTCCTCGAACAACTTACCCACCGCTGCCATCAGTCTCACTGGCCAATAATACCTGTCGCTGATACAAATATCTCTGCGAGGGCCCTATAATTTCCTCGCTAGCTTCTCACAAGGTGCTGGCATACATCTTATCACGTCCCAAGGTTTTACCTAACTTTTTGCATTTTTAGACATCCAGTATCTCCTGTTCTCTAACATGAATACTGTTCAAGACATTAAAAACATGTATTTTCACAAGTTTCCGAGCATCCATTTATTTCTCCACAGTAAATCCTAACGTAACTATTTGTATTGGATCTCGCCCATTATCAGTGATTCCACATAGACAGACTTATTGACCTTTCAGGGGCCCTATTCTCTCCCTCGCTAATCTTTAGCCCTTATTGAAACTTGTCAAATGGTTCTGAAATTTTAAATATCCCACGACTACTACTATTCTGCCATTTATGGTCACACCAAAATATAGAATCCAACAAATTTAAAAAATATTCCCCTTTTATTAAATCACGCATCTCCCATTGCACAGACGGGAGTGTTGTACACAGTGGAAGAGTTCACACTGATAGGGATAGTTTTAGAGACTAAACAATGTTAAGAAATAATGGCGGTTGGAATGATGAGATCAGGTTTCAGCAAGTTGGAGGATATAGACCTGAAGGAGGTTACACAGATAATGATGGCTTTCGGGTCTGGTGGACGCCAAACAGTAAAGGAGTTGTAGTAACTGGAGGTATTCACACAGATAGGGACAGTACTAGTAATAGGCAGAATTCACAACAACTGAGAGGATTGTATGGTCTGCAGGACACTATAGACATGAGGAGAGTTGTATCAACTTATTGATGGACATAGGCAGGAAAGATTGAGAGGACTGGAGCAGCTCAACATGATCGGCAGGGGCATGGAGACTGGAGATGTTATCGAATTGCGGAAGTTTAAAATCGCTGTAGGCAGTCAGAGGTCATGAGAGTTACAAAATATGCTGGTGGTTCCACAGATCGGGAGGATTGCAGGGACTTGATGAGGTTGTACATGGAAGTAGGGTTGTCGGGACTGAAGCCGGGAACTGAGATACAGAGAACAGTACGGGATTACATAGATATGGTGGGTAGTGGTCTCTGGTGAAAGTTCCGCATGGGGCATATTTTGTGGAATTGCAGGACCTTGCATAAATAGGCAGATCTTAAAGCGCTGGAGTGATTTGCGGAGGCTTGGAGAAATGTAGTGACTGGAGGATACAGTGATGGTGAGGGCTGTAGGAGATGCAATAATTTGGATGGACTGGAGAAGCTGGAGATGTTCACACAGACATGGAGGATTGTAGGAATGTGAAGAGTTTACAGAGGAAAGGAAGTTGGAGAATTCTGAGTAATTATTGGTTTGGAGCACTGTCCAGACTGGGGCAGGTTTCAGAATGAGGGAGGGATAGAGGAAAAGGAAGTGGTTGCAGAAAATTGAAAACATTGTTACTGTGCCACTGAGGGTCGTCAGGATGACAGTTGTCCTCATTAAAATGTACAGATCCTCAGGGGAACGGGCAGGATGGTTCCTTATCCTTATGGGAGAGAGACAAACAAGGAGACTCTGTTTGACAAAAATGGAGAAGAGAGGCGTTCTAATTTTCTTTCAGTAGTCCAGGTGTGTTTCCACACAGCTCAAAGGAATGCAATATGATACCAAAAAACAAGGTCATTTGGGGCTGCAGGAGATACGAGATGAAGGCCAGTTCGGAAGGGCAGGAGAGAGTGAAAGAGAACGGAGATGTTCAACAGCTGGAAGGTTTTACAGGGAGTGGACATTGTCAGGACTGGAGAACATGACACGCTCACACATGAGAGAGAGATAACGATAGGGCCCAAGGTCAAACACAGCAGGAGGATCCCAAGCTCGATAACTGTTATTTAGTCAGGGATCTGCTCTCACCCAGTCTGGTGCCAAGCCCCACATACAATCAGCAAGAGGTTACCCAGCACCTGGTGCTCAAGGGCCAGTGCACTCAACCATTAAACAGTCGGTGAGGTATTTACAGTTTTACATTCTCCAGGAACACTGTGTCCTCGCCAACGTAAACTGGGAAATTGACACTCTCCCAAGCAAAGACCATCTGCACTCGGATTCCAGGGTTGCACACTCCCCTGAGTGACAGTCTGCAGACAACAACGGAATCCATGGAACTCCATTGCATGGGTCAGATTCAAAGGTAAATGTTTAATTCTTTCAACATGGAACTCCTCAATACCCGCATTTCGCATAACTGCCACTTAAAAATATTAAAATAAAGAACATTCCAAATGAAGGCTTCGATGTGGTGAGCTCTGGTCAGTCCTGCTGATCTGGAGGTTACCAGGCACACGGAGAGTGCTTTCTCCCAGAGCAGCACCAGGTCAGTGTCAGGCACACAGACAGAATGGGCAAATAGATTCACATCTGAACTCACATCTCCCAGACTGGCAATCTGAATCTGTGCACATCGATTCTGGTAAAGATCTCCAGAATTAGGACATCATAATCAGTTCAATAGTGCAGACAAAAGATCTGTAGTTCAAATTGTAACATCATTCACGTTCCACAACGTATTCTCAGCCCCGTCCTACAGGTTCTATGAATCCCGCTACTTCTAACCTCCTACATTAGTACCATCCTCCAGGTTCGGCAGCCCTTCCGACTTCTGTAACATGGACCGGACTCTACAACTCTTCCATCCTCGACAGTGTTCCCCTGAAAGGCACTGCAAAAAAGGGAATGTTACAGAGAAAGAGAGAGATATCAGGACTGGAGTGTTTTGCAGAAATAAAGAGCATTGCAGTGACCAAATGAGGCTTCGGTAATTTTGAGGGTTGATGGTCACAAAGGAGGTCACAGAGCTAAGGAGGATTGTAGGGTCTTGCAGAAGGTTCACAGTCTGAGTGTTGTAGGGACTGGTGGAATTTACCAAAGAGGGAAGTTTCACGACTGGAGTATTTGCAGAAAACCGTCGCAGGTTAGAGTATGATAAAAGGTCAGCACAACATCGAGGGCTAAAGGACCTGTACTGGGCTGTACTGTTCCAGGTTCTAAATAGGAGGGTTACAATGGCAGGCAGAGGTTTCGGAAAACTGGAGAGGATGGGATCTGAATGAAAGGACACAAATAGGAATGGTTGCTAGGCGTGTCAGTGTTTACAGAGACTGCAATGGTCTGATCTGGAGAAGAAGACCCATTCCGGGGAGGATTGAGGGGACTGGAGGGGGTTTGAAAGGAAGGGAAGGCCATAAAGCTACAGGAGGTTACAGAAATGCGGAGAACTGGAAGGCCCATTGGGATTTCATGGAGGTACGGAGGTTGGGAAGATGGAGCACTTTGCAGGGATTAGGATATTGCTAGGTTGGGAAGGTTTACACAGATAGGGATTGTTTAGGGAATGGAGCAGATGACAGAGATAAAGACAGTTGTACAGACTGGACGAACAAACAGACATATGGAGGGTAGTCATGACTGTAGATGTTTATAGATACAGGAAGGCCTAGGTTCTGCAGGTTATTTAGACATGGAGGACGTAGAATCAGACAGAATTTCCAGGAGATAAGAATAGCAATTTTGGTTGGAGACAATTTCGCAGATAAGGCAGCATTAGTGACCTCCTCCAGTTTGGTCTAAGAGGAGAGGGTTGTAGGGGAGGGTGCAGTTTGCACAGATAGGAGTGTAAGAGCTGGACAAGTTTATGGAGATGGGTGGATGGATGGAGAGACTTGAGGAGCTTACATTGACAGGGTGTGTGCTGGCGACGGGTGGGTGTCACATAAATAGTCTTTTAGGGACCGGATTGGGACAGTCACAGGCATTGGAGCGGGTTCTACAGATCGGAATGCTGCAGGGACCTGAGAGGATTGTAGGGTCTCCACAGATTGATTGTGTCTATCAGTCTGGTGAGGTAGGTGAAGCAGATATGGAAACCTTAAATCCAATCTTCATTTTTCAGATCAGAACCTCAATATCCCACATGAGCCAGGGATCCCTTAACCTGGCAGCTTTTGCCTTCACCCTAACAGGGACATATTGGCCCTGGATTCTTAATATTACACTTTTAAACGCCGACCATTTGCCAGTCATTCCATTTCCTTCAAACAGACTCACCCAGTTGATGGTAGCATGACGTGGAGGAGCCGGTGTTGGACTGGGATGGACAATTTTAAAAATCACACAACACCAGCTTACAGTCCAACTAGTCTATTTGGAGGCATTAGGTTTCGGAGCACTGATTCTTCATCAGGTGGTTGTGGAGCAGAATCATAAGGCACAGAGTTTATAGCAACAGGATTGCAGAGCCATGGAATGTAATATCAAACAAATTTAGTTTATGACTTTCATCTTTTAGAATGATCACCTGCGCTTTGAAGGCTAGTGCTTTGAAGTAAACCTGTTGGACTATAACCTGGTGTTGTTTATTTTTTAATTCACCCAATTGACCTCTGCAAGATCCTGCCGAATGACCCCAAACCTGGCCCTGCTTCAGTTTCTCACCTTAATCTGTGGACCTGTCTGATCTTTTTCCATAACTATGTTAAAACTAAGATAGTTGTGGTCACTGGACACAAAGTGCTTTCCGACTGACACTTCAGTCACTTGCCTGACATCGTTTTCTGAGAAGAGGTCCAGCGTTGTACCCGCCTGAGTAGAGTTAGGCATTGTAAGAGTTACATCTTGATTTAGGAAACTTTCTTGGGCACATTTGACAAAGTGCATCCGTACAGGTCTTTTACTCTCTGGGTTGACCAGTCAATACTGGGAAAATTAAAATCTCCAACCAATACTACTCTATTATTCCGACTGTTATCTCCAATCTATCTCTACATCTGCTCCTCTAGTACTGGCTGGCTATTTGAGGGTCTATAATGCAGTCGCAACAGAGTGACCACCCCCTTCTTGTTTCTACGTTCTAACCATGTGGCCTCATTTGATGACCCCTTAAGTGCGTCTCCTCTGACCACAAAGTTAAAAATCACACAACACCAAGTTATAGTCCAACAGGTTTAATTGAAATGACACTAGCTTTTGGAGCACTACTCCTTCCTCAGGTAGTTCTCTGAGCACTCTTGCAATGTCAACCCTTATCAAAAGGACAACTCCCCCTCCTGACTTACGTGTTCTTCTGTTACTCTTGTAGCTTCTGCATCCTGGAACATTGATCTGGTCGTCCTGCCCTTCTCTCAGCCATATTTCTGTTATGGCTATAATACCCCAGACCCCAGAGCAAATCCATGCTCTGAGCTTGTCTGCCTTACCCGTCAGGACTCATCCGTTGGAATAAATGAACTTTAAACCGGATGTCTTTATCTGTTTGAGTCATTCTACTTGTCTTGGTTTCGATCGCTTCTCCACCATTTCCCTCTGTGAGAAACGAACCCACTTAACCAATAATTTTCTGTTCGAGCCAAAGAGTTCGAACATCTTTAAAGATGGGTGGCTCTATGAGGAGAGTCACACCCGACAGTAAAATACAGAGTTTTTAAAATACTTTTCTGAGGGGTCTCTCGACACCCCTACACTAAGCAATAAACATATAATAAGTGTATGTTTCATTCTATCCCCTTGTTTGGTTATTCCTTGCACCCGTTATTCCCTCATTTGGTAATTCCCTGCACCCAAGCCTAAGCTGATCATACCTATTAATTACCTCACTTGTTTTCGTTTTAAATCTGTCTCATTTGGCTGTCCTTGTTCGTTACAGCCGTCCTGTTATTTTATCCAGTTCCTCTTTTCTTTTCTAACCTTCTGACTTCTGAGATCATCCTTTACTATTTTGATAGTCCAAAAAGCGGACCTACAAACTATGAGCTTATTACGAAATGCCCTTGCTGCTTCTTTTGTGGTCAATTTACAATACTCAATGTTATTTCCTAGCCTAAAACTATTTCTTTAAAAGATCCTCTATATTCGTTAAAATCAACATACACCTGAAATTTTCTCTCTCACCTCCAACTCTGCCTGTCCCTATTTTCTTTTCCTCACTTTTGTAATTCTGAGTCTGATCGGCTCCTTTTGCCTTGACATCTGCTACGACCTTACATTTAGTTTGTTTGAGTAGCCCTGCCTCACTGCATGCCGTTTATAAATGTTTACATCTCCTCCACAAACGATTAACCTCCAGTACAATTCTGTCTAACATCAAGATTGGAATCCACATAATATTGTATCGTCTCATATGTTTTCTCCCTCACAATGTTTTGCACGTCCCCTTACATTGGATTGTCACCCCAACCCACCAAGGTTTGTGCGCTTGCTCCAATTTTCAGACTCCTAAGTCTTGTTGTGTCGTCACCTCCGTGTTCTGCATCCCATCCAAAAATGGCCTCAGCACTTTTTAATCTCAAGATTGTAAGTCAACCCAAATATTGACACTCGGAAATTGATGCTCACCCCCATGTTTTCAATTACATTATTCTGCCTCCCTCAGACTTTTTGATCAACCAAATTTGTGCACCAAATTTGATTTGTTCCACAAACAATTTACCCTCAATTTTATGTCAGAAATCATGTGTTCACCTTCTCAACTCTACATTTCCAATATTGTTCTCTCTTGCCGACAGCACAATTTTGCCTGCTCCCCAAAAATACACATCCTAATTCCCCCCACAATGTCTTCAGCTGCTCCGATTATATAATATTCCCTTTGCCCCCTAAACATTCACCACCACTATATTGCGCGCCCGACAGTTGCTTTACTTACTTATGCAGCCGTTCCAGAACACTCTCACCCGAATTACTTGCCATCCCAATTTATGCACTTCTTCCACTTTAGCAGGTTCGCCAATTTTTCAGCAATTTTTCAATTTTTGACGCCGTAATTTGAATCCACCCCCTCCAAACATTGGACAAGAATTAAGTTCTCCTTATTTTCATGACCCAAATTTCGCACGTCCTGAAATGCTGCTTCCTACCTCGGATTTGTCATTATTGCCTCAGCTATTTTGTTAAACCTGCCCGTAAAATAATCCCTGACATATTTTGCCCGTTTCCCATTTACATCCATGTTGAATGCTGTCTCAATATTTGTCTCTCAAATTTGCCTCCAATTTGTCAAACCCCATGAAACCTTCCATAAGATGCTAGCCTCGAATTATCTTCAGTATATCTGGTAATTTAAACCGACTCCAAATCCCGCTATTGGATTATTAGATGGAACTCACTCCACGTATCTGTGACTCTGCACATAACATTTCTGACCGCTTCAATGAACATTAAATTTCACTGCTGGGTATCTTAATTCTAAATGGAAATCACCCAATCGCTTCGATTAGATTATGTTCTGTAACTCACTGTTATCTTTCAATTTTCCATACATATGTTATACCATTTTCATTCAAGGGGCCGTGCCTGTTGTTGGATATCTTCACCGTTGAGCATTTGTTTTCCACGAATGTGATTTTCCAAGTTCCTTCCAAGCCTCGTTATTGCCAAGCTCTTGTAGGACTTGGACAAGGAGCATTTTGTTCTCTGAGATGTTAGGCCAATGGTAATGAACACTGTGCAATCGCCAGCGAGTATTCCACATGTGACCATATGAAGAATGCAAGTTTATTAATGAAGCAGCTGAAGAATATTTGGCTTGACCGACACGAAAT
>NW_025209392.1:8688-16522 GCF_004010195.1 Chiloscyllium plagiosum | reverse complement strand
GATAATCAGAGGGTTAGGTAGGCTGGACAGTGAGAGTCTTTTTCCAAGTATGGGGACTGAGCACGAGGGGGCATTGCTTTAAATTGTGGGGTGACAGATATGGGTCAGATGTCAGAGGTAGTTTCTTTACTCTCAGAGTAGTAAGGGTGTGGAACGGCCTTCCTGCAACAGTAATAGACTCACCAACGTTAAGGGGATTTAAATGGTCATTGGAGAGACATATGGATGAGAATGGAAGAGTGGAGGTTGGATGGGCTTCCGATTGGTTCCACAGGTCTGTGCAGCATCGAGGGGCTGGAATGTTCTATGTTGTCTGAATCCTAAAGGAGACGTTGACTTCTCCACCTCCTGACGCTGCCTGGCTTGCTGCGTTCTTCCAGCCTCCTATTTGTTTAATCTCGATAAATGGCAACCTGGGTGGGCTTTGTAAAATGCTCTGTACCATCTGCTGAAAAGTGGCACAGGCTGAGAATAGCCCCAACGTCAGTCTCGCACATTGGCACAAAGCCTTGTGGGTATTAATTGTCGTTTGCTTCTGGGAATCCTCACCCATCTGCTGTCGCAGGTAAGCATGGCTCACGTTCAGCTCAGCCCCTCTGCCATCTTTGTATATACATTCTCTATGCGAGGGATTGTGTATTTATCCTACTGTCAGAAGTAGGAGGTCGACCTCTTGGTTAAGATCCCCACAAATGTGAGCCAACCCGTCAGATTTCACAATCAGTCAAATTTGATGTTTCATTCCCTTTCCCCTTTTGACCTCTGACACTGGGTGGGGGTGATGACACTATGACTTGAGGAGTTGGATTTCGTCTCGGGGTTTTCTTTTAAATGAAGACGTGGGTGTACTTTAAGAGAGTTAAGAGCAGCAGGACTACCGGACACAGCACCAAGTGTTCTCAATAAGGCACCGATGTAACACTCGGTCGAACAACTTGATCGGCTCATTGCCTGGAGCCAAAAACAAATTCCGATTCAGCCAATCAGTTGAAGGTAAACCCCGAAAAGATATCAAACTCCAATCCAGTTTAAATTGAGTGTATTGACAATCTTAAAAACCAACGACACAATCTGATGCTGTGGGGTATAAGACCGGGGAAAATTGAACAGTTGGCAGGAGAACTGCCAAGCCCCGGCATGTAAACAGGCTGCCTGAAAAATTGCTCTCTTAAAAATTCCTTTTTTTGATCAGTAACCGGTGAAGCAGAAATCCTTAAGAAGGAGGAAAGAAGACACAGAAAGATCCAAATAGAAGAGCTGAAAGCTGCCTGGTTTTGAGATAAGAAATTTTGTTTTGTAAATTTTAATTGGGAGTTTTATCGGACTAATATTATAGAAGGGAAGGTAGCAGATAGGTTACAGTAAGGAATGGTGAATAGTTGTTAGTTAATTATTTTCAGTTGCACTTTAAGAAATAAAATGTTTTACTTTAAATAGTCCTTAACCACTTGAGTATTTACACATTACTGCACGGGATAAGCCTTTTCTGTGTTGCTGGTTTTAATTTGAGCAGGAGGGTTTACCCCGTGTTGTAACAAAGAAAGGTTGGGAGAGAGCTATCGAGCGGTCTACTCAAAGACAGGAGAGTAAACAGTGAGGCTTTGGGGTTTTGTTAAAGTTGGAACAATAGAAGCAGCCTGAATGGGTGGGGGGCAAGCTCCCACAGAACCAGGGTTTTTAGTCTTAGTTTCTCAGTAGCAGCTGCTGTGGTCTTGAAGCTGTCACAGTGGGCCTTGCAGAATCAGGGAATTGCTTCCTGGCGGTCTTAGTTCCTCTGATAGTCGTGAGACCTTCCTGAAAAGCTTCCAGGTGTTTAATTGGATTTCATCAAAACAAACTGTTCAATTTTCCCCGGTCTTATACCCCACAGCATCAGATTGTGTCGTTGGTTCTTAAGATTGTCAATACACTCAAATTAAACTGGATTGGGTATTGATATTTTTTCGGGGTTTAACTTAAACTGATTGGCTGAATCGGAATTTGTTTTTGCCTCCTCGAAAAACATCGAACCAATCAAGGTGAATCTTTCTCAAACAGTTTTACCCTCTCAAGCTTGGGCCTCTTATGACAATGCAACAGAACCAGCTGCTTCTCATGAGGGACTGGAACTGAAGTCGCACCCTTTATCCATAAACGTTCCCCAGTATCGGTGCTCAGTCTAGCCAAGGTCTTGTGCAAGTTTAAGGGTTGGAGTCCAGAGGAAACTTTGTTAAAGATTGGTTCTGTGGTCACTGAAACTGCCATTACACTATCGACCTCCATTAGAACCAGGTGACCATCGAACCAGATGTTCATTTTGATTGGTTCTGATTTGGATGCTGCTCAGCAGTTTAACTATTCCAAGCCAGCTGTAGGTGGGGAAGATCATAACCGTTAATGGCCAAGACTTGGGCTTTGTTTTGGGGATTTGCTGTGGGTTGACCGAGAGTCCCTCTGTTCAGGATCTGCCCTGAGTCAGGCAATGCAATGGTTTTCACTCAAATGGTGCTCCCCAGCTTCTGTCAGACTGGCGAGGGTGTCCACTTCCATCAGACCTCCCTGCAACATATATGCACCACCGGCTGCATTTTCCAATGATAAAGCCAGTTATAGTGTCTTCTTGAAGTACAGTTGGGCCTTAGCTAGTAGATGTTTTTTGCATGGCTAAATCATTAATCCCACTACCATATGGTCTCTCAGCATGACAGCAAGGATAAAATCACCTCCCCCTGCCAGTCTCCTTAACCTCGTCAAAAATACCAAGAGGGATGCCCCCCCCCGGTTCTCAAATTGCTGAGTAAAACATCTCAGAGTTAGAGGAGGCTTGGGATCATAATATTCCTTAACTCTTGACAGGTTTTACTGTCTGGTTCCTCAGGGAAAGTTAAGCTCCTTATAACTGAAAAGCAGTCAGGAGGATTCCTCATGGGAGCAGATCAAAAGCAATGTCATTTCCTTAGGAAAAAATTCTGCATTCTCTGCACATACATTTATTTTGAGAGGATTTGAATATCAAAGCGGGGATGTACGTCTGAGGCTCTGTAAGGCTCTGGTCAGACCACATTTGGAGTATTGTGTGCAGTTTTGGGCCCCATATCACAGGGAGGATGTGCTGGCCCTGGAGTGTGATCACGAGAATGGTCCCAGGAATGGAAAGCTTAGTCTATGAGGGACGTTTGAGGACTCTGGGTCTATACTCAATGGAGTTTAGAAGGATGAGGGGGGATCGAATTGAAACATACAGAATACGGACTGGCCTGGACAGAGCGGGTGTTGGGATGATGTTTCCATTGGTAGGAGAAACTAGGACCTGAGGGCACAGCCTCAGAGTAAAGAGAAGACCCTTTTAGAACGGAGATAAGGAGAGACTTGTTCAGCCAGAGGGTGGGGAATCTGTGGGATTCACTGCCACAGAAGGCTGTGGGGGCCAGGCCAGTGAGTGTGTTTCAGACGGAGATAGATGGGTTCTTGATTGTGAGAGAGGGATGAAGGGTTACAGGGAGAAAGTGACAGAATGGGGTTGGGAAAGTTATCAGCCCATGATTGAGTCTGCTCTGTCATTCAATGGGCTGAATGGCCTAGTTTTTGCTCCTCTGTGTAACGGTCTTATGCAGGGCATAGTCTTCAATGGCAGGAGATAGCAAATGAAGCTTCCCGAATAACGACACGATGTCAGAAATGCCGACCCCAATTCTGTAGCGAGTACATTTCTGCGGGGGCTGTGTTTGTCTCTGATTGCCGCTGGAATAACTCCCCAGAGCCTGGCCTCCCATCACCAAGGGGAGAGTTCCCTGACACTGACCCAGCTCCCAGGGTGTACACAACCCCCAACATCCCGGTTTGTTGAACTTTATTAAACAGTACAGGTTACAAGCAAACAGTCAGCTGTACACAAGAAACAGCAATTTACAGGGGAATGGAGTGGCAAAGCCAGACCCCAAACTCCACTGTACAACCAGTTCACAGGGAAACAAGGTAACCTCGAATCCCACCGTACATTATCAAAGAAAGAATAGTAAACGCAATCACATACAGACAGCCGGTGGGCGGCACGGTGGCACAGTGGTTAGCACTGCTGCCTCACAGCGCCTGAGACCCGGGTTCAATTCCCGACTCAGGCGACTGTCTGTGTGGAGTTTGCACGTTCTCCCCGTGTCTGCGTGGGTTTCCTCCGGGTGCTCCGGTTTCCTCCCACAGTCACAAAGATGTACAGGGTCAGGTGAATTGGCCATGCTAAATTGCCCGTAGTGTTAGGTAAGGGGTAAATGTAGGGGTATGGGTGGGTTACGCTTCGGCGGGGCAGTGTGGACTTGTTGGGCCGAAGGGCCTGTTTCCACACTGTAATGTAATCTACTAATCTAAAAGTCCGATATACCAAACAATAAAACAGTGCATATAACACAGACACCCCTGGCAACCCAGCTGAGCCCTTCCACAAAAGCAACATCATCGTTTTCTCAAAGTAAAAGAGAAACACCCAGGCTGTAAGCAGCCAGTGAGACGACAAGCCCCGAATGAGAACTGAGTTACACCTGAAACATTGACTGTGTACATCAGGCGGTTTAGATATCACCCGCTCAATAACAAAGGAATACCAGTTAACAAACTGCCTTTATAAACCAGCCAGTTCAGGAATCAGGCTCCCCCCAAAAACCAGCAGAAACCAACAGCAGCAGGAACACACTGACCGTGGCCCAGCCAGCACAGGGTCTGTCCCCGAAACTGGGGAGACTCTAAATCCCCCGGTTATATCAGTCAGCCAGAGTTATCCCGATTGTCCCAGGTTAACAGGAACACACTGACCGTGGCCCAGCCAGCACAGAGTCAGTCCCCTCCCTGACACTGAGCCAGCTCTCAGAGTGAACAGGAGCCCTGACGCTCTGGCTTATTATTTTTTATTTTATTAAAGAGTACAAAATGCAGTTCACAATAAACAGAAAGCAGCAGTTCACAAAAAAAAAGCACTATATACAGGGGAAAGGGCAGCAAAGTCAGACCCCACACCCCATCGTTCAACCAGCTTTTAGGAAAGTGAGGACAAGTCTCAAATCCCACTTTCAGTCATCAAAGGTAACAGGATGAAACACAGACAAGACAGTCCAATCAAATGAGAAACAGTGAATAAAATACACCCAATATAGTTAAAAAACACCTGACAACAGTCCACACCACATACTGACCAGACCGTCCTGAGCTAGCCTTCCTGCAGGCTTCTGGTCTCTGCGTACAGACTGACCCTCCCCAGGCCTGCCTTCCTCCAGGCTGGGCGTCAAACACCCAGCTTCAGGTCACCCCGTGTACTGGCCCGACGACCCCAGGCCACATCCCTACGAGCTGGTCTGCAGCCTTCTGGCCTCCAGCTGCCCCAGGTACTGACTGACCCTTTCCCGTGGCCAGTGTTCCGACAGACCGGCTATCGGCTGTCCTGCTCCAAGCCTCCCTGCATACTGACCAGTCCACCCCCCAGTCAGCCTTCCATGGGGCTGCCTTCAGCCTCCCCATGTACAGACCAGCCTGCCCTATACCCACTTTCCTGCAGGATGTGGTCAGTTGCCTGGCTCCATCCACCCTGCACACTGACAGGCCCCTCCCCAGCCCACTTTCCTCCAGGCCAAACATCAAACCTCCAGCCCCTAGCCAAGCTACCCCTCCCCTGACCAGCTTTCAGCTGACCAGCCCCCCCCCCCAACCCCCTTGTGTACCGACCACCCCCAGCCCAATCATTGATCCTCCAGCTCCCAGCTGCCCTACATACTGACTAGCCCATTCTAGCCCACACAAACAATTAATTACAAACCCCAGGTACAGTAACAGTCCACAAAATCCTCACAATACAGAGTCCACTCCCAAAGGCAGTAAATGCTCACCTCCCAGCACACGCACAGCTGCTCAGTCCCTACAGAGGGCCAGGCCTACCCACAGAGGGCCAGGCCTAACCACAGAGGGCCAGGCCTACCCACAGAGGGCCAGGCCTAACCACAGAGGGCCAGGCCTAACCACAGAGGGCCAGGCCTCCCTACAGAGGGCCAGGCCTACCCACAGAGGGCCAGGCCTCCCTACAGAGGGCCAGGCTTACCCACAGAGGGCCAGGCCTCCCTACAGAGGGCCAGGCTTACCCACAGAGGGCCAGGTCTCCCTACAGAGGGCCAGGCCTACCCACAGAGGGCCAGGCCTACCCACAGAGGGCCAGGCCTACCCACAGAGGGCCAGGCTTACCCACAGAGGGCCAGGCCTCCCTACAGAGGGCCAGGCCTACCCACAGAGGGCCAGGCCTACCCACAGAGGGCCAGGCCTCCCTACAGAGGGCCAGGCCTCCCTACAGAGGGCCAGGCCTACCCACAGAGGGTCAGGCCTATCCACAGAGGGCCAGGCCTACCCACAGAGGGCCAGGCCTCCCTACAGAGGGCCAGGCTTACCCACAGAGGGCCAGGCCTCCCTACAGAGGGCCAGGCCTACCCACAGAGGGCCAGGCCTACCCACAGAGGGCCAGGCCTCCCTACAGAGGGCCAGGACTACCCACAGAGGGCAAGGCCTACCCACAGAGGGCCAGGCCTCCCTACAGAGGGCCAGGCCTACCCACAGAGGGCCAGGCCTCCCTACAGATGGTCAGACCTCCCTACAGAGGGCCAGGCCTACCCACAGAGGGCCAGGCCTACCCACAGAGGGTCAGGCTTACCCACAGATGGTCAGGCCTACCCACAGAGGGCCAGGCCTACCCACAGAGGGCCAGGCCTGATGAAGGGCTTTTGCCCGAAACATCGATTTTGCTGAAGCTCCTCGATGCTGCCTGAACTGCTGTGCTCTTCCAGCACCATTGATCCAGAATCTGGTTTCCAGCATCTGCAGTCATTGTTTTTACCTCCCTACAGAGGGCCAGTCCTACCCACAGAGGACCAGGCCTCCCTACAGAGGGCCAGGCCTCCCTACAGAGGGCTAGGCCTACCCACAGAGTGCCAGGCCACCCTACAGAGGGCCAGGCCTACCCACAGAGGGCTAGGCCTCCCTACAGAGGGCCAGGCCCACCCAAACAGGTACAGCTCACTTGGAAAGAAACATTTTCTCACAGGGGCTCAGTCCCTAACGTCAAACAAATTAAAATATGCAAAAACAAGGAAAACATAATGTAAGGGCTGAGCCCTTCCACAAAAGCAACATCATCGTTTTCTGAAAGTAAAAGAGAAACACCCAGGCTGTAAGCAGCCAGTGAGACGACAAGCCCCGAATGGGAACTGAGTTACACCTGAAACACTGACTGTGTACATCAGGCGGTTTAGATATCACCCGCTCAATAACAAAGGAATACCAGTTAACAAACTGCCTTTATAAACCAGCCAGTTCAGGAATCAGGCTCCCCCCAAAAACCAGCAGAAACCAACAGCAGCAGGAACACACTGACCGTGGCCCAGCCAGCACAGGGTCTGTCCCCGAAACTGGGGAGACTCTAAATCCCCCGGTTATATCAGTCAGCCAGAGTTATCCCGATTGTCCCAGGTTAACAGGAACACACTGACCGTGGCCCAGCCAGCACAGGGCCAGTCCCCTCCCTGACACTGAGCCAGCTCTCAGAGTGAACAGGAGCCCTGACGCTCCTGTTTATCTCCGTCAGCCAGGGCTCCCTGATTGGACCGGGTTCACAGCCCCAGCCGTGACCCCATACACAGTCAGGACGCTCAGGAGGGTCTGAAGCTGAAGCAAATATCGATTGTTGAACGTGATATTGAGACCAGAAGATTTCAGGGTTCCAAAGTGGAAAATAAGGTGCAGGTTTTGTTTTTGAAAAGAGAGAAACTTCACACAAACAAGGCCATGAAGGCTGGGGGTGAGGGGTGAGGGGTGAGGGGGGTGAGAGAGAGAA
>NW_025209392.1:0-1186 GCF_004010195.1 Chiloscyllium plagiosum | reverse complement strand
GGGCCTCCATCCTGTTGACCATCTCCGCCCCGTGTGGGTCTCTGTCCCGATGACCATCCCCGCTTCGTGTGGGTCTCTGTCCCGATGACCATCCCTGCTCCGTGTGGGTCTCCATCCTCATGACCATTCCTGCTCCGTGTGGGTCTCCATCCCAATGACCATCCCTGCTCCGTGTGGGTCTCTGTCCCGATGACCATCTCTGCTCTGTGTGGGTCTCCGTCCCAATGACCATCCCTGCTCCGTGTGGGTCTCTGTCCCGATGACCATCCCTGACCATCCCTGCTCCGTGTGGGTCTCTGTCCCGATGACCATCCCCGCTTCGTGTGGGTCTCTGACCTGATGACCATCCCTGCTCCGTGTGGGTCTCCATCCTCATGACCATTCCTGCTCCGTGTGTGTCTCCATCCCGATGACCATCCCTGCTCCGTGTGGGTCTCTGTCCCGATGACCATCTCTGCTCTGTGTGGGTCTCTGTCCCAATGACCATTCCCGCTTCATGTGGGTCTCCATCTAGATGACCATCCCTGCTCCAATCGGTTCTCTGTCCCGATGGCCATCCCCGCTCTGTGTGGGTCTCCAGCCCAATGACAATCCCTGTTCCATGTGGGTCTCTCTCCAAATGACCATTCTTGCTCCGTGTGGGTCTCCAGCCCGATGACCATCCCTGCTCCATGTGGGTCTCCAACCCGATGACCATCCCTGCTCCATGTGGGTCTCCAGCCCGATGACCATCCCTGCTCCATGTGGGTCTCCATCCCGATGACCATCCCTGCTCCATGTGGGTCTCCAGTCTGCTCTTGCTCAGGAGTGAACACCAAGAAGGGGATACAGGGAGAAAAAGAAGAAGAAAATGGCAAATAAACAAGAGGAGCGGAGCAGCTCCAGTTGGAGCGTCCTTCTCTGCTGCCATGTTCCCTTAATTATACAACACTTGATCATATTGTCATCATTTCAATAATCTAACCCGGGATTAATTCTTAAAATAAAATATTATCAAGTAATCATTGTAAAATTTGTGTATTCATGCTTTGTACTTCAGGATCCTAAATGTTTGCAATTCTAAAATGGGGGATTTATATGTACTGAGAGTGATTAACTCAGTGGAATTCATTTTACTAAACTTTATTCTGGCTTGTGAATTCACTATATTCTGAAGAGGAGTTGGAATTCACTCCCCTGAAGACGA
>NW_025209391.1:13664-16519 GCF_004010195.1 Chiloscyllium plagiosum | reverse complement strand
CCAGCACGGAGAGCTGTGCAGAACACAGCAGTGTATTAATATATGAACCCGGACTAGATATCTGTCCAGCACGGGGAGCTGTGCAGACCACAGAGTGCATTGATCGTGTAAAACACGGACTAGATATCTGTCCAGCACAGGGAGCTGTGGAGACGACAGCAGGTCACCAATGTGTGAACCTGAACAAACATCCATCCAGCATAAGGAGCGATACAAACCACATCAGTGCATTACCTATAAACCTCAACCGTAGAGTCTGACCAGCACAGTGAACAATGCAGTGATCATCCGTGAATTAATCTGTAAACCAGGAGCAGTTAGCCTCCCAGCATGTAGGACTGTACACCCCGCCCCAGTGCATTGATCTGTAACCCAGGAGCAGTTACCCTCCCAGCATGTAGGACTGTGTACACCACCCCAGTGCATTGATCTGTACCCAGGGGCAGTTACCCACCCAGCATGCAGAACTGTGTACACCACCCCAGTGCATTCATCTGTAACCCAGGAGCAGTTACCCACCCAGTATGTAGCGCTGTGTACACCTCCCCAGTGCATTGATCTGTAACCCAGGAGCCGTTACCCTACCAGCATGTTGGACTGTATACCCCACCCAGGTGAATTGATCTGTACCCACGGGCAGTTACCCTCCCAGCATGTTGGACTGTGTACACCTTCCCAGTGCATTGATCGGTAAACCAGGCGCAGATACCCTCCCAGCATGTCGAACTGTATGCCTCACCCCAGTGCATTGATCTGGAACCCAGGAGCCGTTACCCTCCTAGCATGTAGGACTGTGTACCCCACCCCAGTGCATTGATCTGTAAGCCAGAAGCAGTTACCCTCCCAGCATGTAGGACTGTGTACAACACTCCAGTGCATTGAACTCTAAATCAGGAGCAGATACCCTCCCAGCATGTAGATCTGTGTACACCACCCCAGTGCATTGATTTGTAACCCAGGAGCAGTTGCCCCCAGCATGTTGGACTGATTACCCCTCCCCAGTGCATTGATCTCTAACCTAAGAGCAGTTACCCTCCAAGCACATAGGACTGTGTACACCACCTCAGTGTATTGATCTGTAAACCAGGCGCAGATACCCTCCCAGCATGTCGAACTGTATACCTTACCCCAGTGCATTGATCTGGAACCCAGGTGCCGTTACCCTCCCAGCATGTAGGACTGTATACCCCACCCCAGTGCATTGATATGTATCCCAGGTGCCGTTATCCTCCCATGCATGTAGGACTGTACACATTCCCAGTGCATTGTTCTGTAACCCAGGAGCAGTTACTCTCCCAGCATGTCGGACTGTGTACCCCACCCCTGTACATTGATCTGTAACCCAGGAGCAGTTACCCTCCAGGCATGTAGGACTGTGTACACCTCCCCAGTGCATCGATCTGTACCTAGGGGCAGTTACCCACTCAGCATGTCGGACTGTGTATACCACACCCCAGTGCATTGATCGGTAAACCAGGCGCAGATGCCCTCACAGCATGTCGAACTGTATACCTCACCCCAGTGCATTGATCTGCAACCCAGGAGCCGTTACCCTCCCAGCATGTAGCACTGCGTTCACTACCCCAGTTTATTGATCTGTAAACCCGAAGAAGTTACCCTCGCAGCATGTAGGACTGAGTACACCTCCCCAGTGCACTGATTTGTAACCCAGGAGCAGTTACCCTCACAGCATGTAGGACTGTGTTCACCACCCCAGTGCATTCATCTGTAACCCAGTAGCCGTTACCCTACCAGCATGTTGGACTGCATACCCCACCCAGGTGCATTCATCTGTAACCCAGGAGAAGTTACCCTCCAAGCATGTAGGGCAGTGTACACCTCACCAGTGCATTGATCTGTAAATCAGGAGTAGTTACCCTCCCAGCATGTAGGACTGTGCACCCCACCCCAGTGCATTGATCTGTACCCAGGGGCAGTTACCCTTCCAGCATGTTGGACTGTGTACACCACCCCAGTGCATTGATCTGTAACCCAGGAGCAGTTACCCTCCAGGCATGTAGGACTGTGTACAACTCCCCAGTGCATTGATCTGTACCTAGGGGCAGTTACCCACTCAGCATGTCGGACTGTGTATAGCACACCCCAGTGCATTGATCTGTAAACCAGGCGCAGATGCCCTCACAGCATGTCGAACTGTATACCTCACCCCAGTGCATTGACCTGCAACCCAGGAGCCGTTACCCTCCCAGCATGTAGCACTGCGTTCACTACCCCGGTTTATTGATCTGTAAACCCGAAGAAGTTACCCTCCCAGCATGTAGGACTGAGTACAGTACCCCAGTGCATTGATCTGTAACCCAGGAGCCGTTATCCTCCCAGCATGTAGGACTGTGTTCACCACTCCCCGTGCATTGATCTGTAAACCAGTAGCAGTTACCCTCTCAGCATGTAGGTCTGTATACCCCACCCCAGTACATTGATCTGTAAACCAGGCTGAGTTATCCTCCCAGCATGTCGGACTTTATAATCCACCCCAGTGCATTGATCTGTAAACCAGGAGCAGTTACCCTCCCAGCACTAGGACTGTGTACCCCACCCTAGTGCATTGATCTGCAACATTGTGTTAGATCACTGCATAGCGTGGGGAAACTTGGTATGGGAAATAGACAGAAAGAGGGAGACTCAGAGACAGTGTTATGGAAGGATGTGTTCCCAGGTTTCAGAATGCTGAAATGAAAGCATTTTAACAGCACCCTGTCACAAAAGTGTTTCCAGGAATGGTAGGTGAACAGGATATTGTTGGGAGTTCAGATGATGCAGAGTTTTGGATGAATATTTGTTCTGCAGCTTTGTATCTGGGTGTAGGGTCAGCAGAGTCTTTGACTCATTGGGCT
>NW_025209391.1:8630-11115 GCF_004010195.1 Chiloscyllium plagiosum | reverse complement strand
TGAGATGATCCGATGTTGTGGATATCTAAAATGCAGTCACCTTGAATATTGCAGAGAGAGCAAATGCGATCAACACAGATGCAAGAAATTGTAAAACACTCTCTGTCAAAGGTACCTTTTCATATGAAACATATCCACAGTAAACAGAAAGAAGATAACCAGGGAGATCGACAGGCAGAAGAAGACACAAAGCCAACAACTGCTTTGTGATTTTGAAATTAAGTTTATGTAAGTTTAATAAGTGTCTTATTGAGAGCGTATATCGTTATAGAGCTGGAGTCAGATAATAAGCAGTTAAGAGAAAAAGGGTCTTAGAGTTCAGAATGCTTGGTGTAAACTGTTCACTTTCAGAGTTAAAAATAAATTGTTGTTATTATTTAAACGGTGGAATTTGGGAGTTCTCTGTCCCTCATATTTTAACAATTTTCGAGGCGAATTGAGCACTTTATGTTTTTATAGAGCTGGAGTCAGATAATAAGCAGTTAAGAGAAAAAGGGTCTTAGAGTTCAGAATGCTTGGTGTAAACTGTTCACTTTCAGAGTTAAAAATAAATTGTTGTTATTATTTAAACGGTGGAATTTGGGAGTTCTCTGTCCCTCATATTTTAACAATTTTCGAGGCGAATTGAGCATTTCTTTATGTTTAGTTTAAATTACCAGATGAGCTCAATGTTGTTTCCTAACAATTGCTGTGTTTATCTTGTGTGTCTCTGTGTGGGGCAGGTCTGGCAGTCTCTGTGGTGCTTAAAGTGATGCCATGCCACCCTCTGCTGGCCTCCCCACGCCACTGAACAGGCATTGGCAGAGGGTGAAAACCAACAGGGATTCATTCAGAGAGGGGGAGGGGGAGGGAGAGGGCAGCTGCCCACAGCACCATCCAAACTGATGTCTTATCCATGTACTGATCTAAATGTCATTTGAACGATGTAACTGTCCCTGCTTTCACCACTTCCTCTGGAAGTTCATTCCACACCCAAGCCAGATTCTGTCTAAAACCATTACTCTCATGACTTTTGTAAATCTTTTTCCTCACACTTAAAATGTCCCTCCGTTTTGAATCCCCAATTCCAGGGAAAAGTCAGATTAGATTACTTACAGTGTGGAAACAGACCCTTCGGCCCAACAAGTGCACACCGACCCGCCGAAGCACAACGCACCCTTACCCCTACATTTACCCCTTATCTAACACTACGGGCAATTTAGCATGGCCAATTCACTTGACCTGCACATCTTTGTGACTGTGGGAGGAAACCGGAGGAAACCCACGTAGACACGGGGAGAACGTGCAAACTCCACACAGTCAGTTGCCTGAGGCCGGAATTGAACCCGGGTTTCTGGCGCTGTGAGGCAGCAGTGCTAACCAGTGTGCCACCGTGCCGCCCACCAGACATAAGCCCTTCAGCTTATCTATACCCTTGATGATTTTATAAAACCCTGTAAAGTTACCCCTTAATCTCATAATATCCAGTGAAAAGAGCCCCAGATTATCCAGCCTCTCCTTATAGCTCACTGCTTCCATTCCCAACAATATCCAGTTTAATGTCTGCTCAATCCTCTCCACCTTAATAATACCAAGGTCACTAATATCAAAGAGAATAATCAAGGTATTTTCTAAGGGTAGGGGAGACCAAAACTAGACAGTACAGGTTTATGGTGAGAAGGGAAAAATTTAAAAGCGTGCTAAGGGGCAGATCTTTCACCCAGAGGGTGGTGTGCCTATGGAATTAGCGGTCAGAAAGACCAGACTGGACACAGTATTCCAGAAGTGGTCTCACCAATGTCCTGTATAACCTCAACATGACGTCCCAATTCAGATACTCAAAGGTCTGACCAATGAAGATAATTGTGATAAACACCTTCTTAACCATACTATCTATATGAGATGCAAATTTTAAAGAATTATACCTGACGGCCTAGGTCTCAGTTCTACAACACTGGCAAAGGCCCTGCTTTTAATTGTATAGGTCCTGCTCATTTGATTAACCAAATCCAATACCTCGCATTAATGCAAACTAAACTCCATCTGCCATTCCTCAACCCAGTGAGTGTTATTACCACCTCCTCACTCTCCCCCTTTAAAATATCGCCCCCCCCTCCCTCTCCAGAAGGCTTACACACTTCGGCTTTGATTTTCACGAAGTCCCTGAGCTTGGTTTGCCTTGTGTGGTTAGGGGAAGGAGGGACAGATTGCAGACGCAGTCAGTGTGGAGTAGACTCTGGACATTAATCAGCGGCTTGATATCATTTCATGGTTTTAGGAAGAAGGCAGTCACACGTGAGAGTTGGGTAAAACTGATCGGTGTTTTGGGGCCAGAAATTATTCTTTTTCTTCGTCTGTGGTGTTCAGTGATAAAAATCTATTCGGGACCCTTCATTGGTCAGAATGTGTCTGCAGGATTTCTTTCCATAATATTGCAGACTACAGATAATAGCGATTAAAGACGTTTATAGTTAATTTTGATAGCATAGCATGTGCACTCAACATC
>NW_025209391.1:0-7134 GCF_004010195.1 Chiloscyllium plagiosum | reverse complement strand
AACATTTTTATTTTTTAATGACGCAGGGACATATAAACATATCTTCAAAGCGACCGAGACCATTTTCTGCGAAGGGTATGGCTCTGTGTATGACAGCAGCAATGATGCACCTACATGGAGCAGGGAATGTGATGGAGACATAGTTTGGACAATGTACAAGGAGACCTCACATGGTCCAGTTTGGGAGAGGATGACATCACTGTGTGATTCAACTCAGAGAGGGAGAAAATGTAATCTGCCTGAGAAGGAATGGCCTATTGCACTCTATCTCCTTCATTGTTCCTCATCACAGCAATATATGCGAGCAAATCAAAACTCTACAGTCATCGTTACCATTCTTATTTTGACAGATGCCCTGCAGTGTTGAAACAGGCCCTTCGGCCCAACAAGTCCATACCAACCTTCCCAACCCATTCCCCAATATATACCCCTGACTAATGCACCTAACCGAGAAATCCATGAACACGACAGACAATTTCGTATGACCAATCCACATAATTGAGCTGTGGTAGGAAACTGGATCACCTATTAGAAGTACACACAGAAAAGTGGAGAACGCACAAACTCCACACAGGCAGTCACTGAAGGCCGGAATCGAACCCAAGTCTCTGGTGCTGTGAGGCAGCAGTGCTAACCAGCGTGCTACTCGTTGGGTGATCCCTGCCCCGAATCCGTTGGAATCTACTCACTGCCGAAAGCAAAGGGAATTCAGCCAAATACAACTCTCCTCGGATGAAATCCCATTGCTAGCAGCTGTGTGAGTACAATATCTTCAGAAGCAGAATAACGTTTTGGACAATCTTTCAATTTTTCATTTGTCATGTATTACAATAATATCTGGACAAAATAAAATTGGTGTGTGTATGTGTGTGCGTGTGTGTTTAGAAAGGGAAATATTAATTATATATTTGCAATACCCAAACAGTTTGCCATTCGGCATTCCATCATAGTTTGAGTAACATTGCTCTGGATCATAAACGTGTTGTTTTAGCAGATTAAAGAAACTAGCCTGACTTGTTCCTAAAACTGACCCTGACCCAGTTTGAGACCGATATCATCGGCCATATCACCAACCTGGTTACATTTAACATTTGTTGTGAGCGGTGGAGGAGTGGGATGAGAAAAGGAAACAGTGACCCAAAAAGTCTGGGAACTATAGACCGGTGAGCCTGATGTCAGTGGTGGGTAAGTTATTGGAGGGGATTCTCAGGTACAGAATTTTCATACATTTTGGAAGTTAAGGGCTGATCAGCGTAGACAAAGTGGCTTTCTGCATGGGAAATCATGTCTCATAAATTAGGTTGAGTTTTATGAAGAGGTGACAAAGAAGACTGATGAAGGCAGTTTGGTAGACATTGTCTATATGGACTTCAGCAAGGTGTTCATTTAAAGGACAAAGAAGAAAGAAAATTTACAGCCCAGGAACAGGCCCTCAATCAGGTCCCCCCTCAATCTCCTTTTATCTAGTGAAAATAAACCTAACCTACTCAACCTCTCTGATAGCTAGTATTTCGTTCTGATTGGTAGACAGATTAGAAAGTTTCGGTCACGTGGAATACAGAAGAAGCTAGTCACAATTGGCTTGAAGAAAGAGGGATATTTTTCAGACTGGAGGCTTGTGAGTAGCATTGTGCTGTAAGAATCTGTACTGAGTTCACAACATTTCATCATTTATGTCAAGGATTTAGATGTGAATATTGGGGACATAGTTAGTAAGGTTACAGATGACATCAGAAAGGTGGTGTAGTAGATTATCTCAGAATACAACAAGACAACAATCAGATGGGACAAAGGGGTAAGGAGTGACAGATGAAGTTTAATTTAGATAATTACGAGGTTTTGTATTTTGGGAAGGCAAATCAGGGCAGAAATTATACACTTCATGGTCAGGTCCTGGGGAGTGTTGTGGAACAAAGGGATAGGGCTGCAGGTGTATTGTTCCTTGAAAGTGGAATCGCAGGTAGACAGAGTGGTGTAGAACACATTTGGCACATTTGCCTTCATCAGTCAGAGCGTTGTGGTGGCATGTTGCATCTGTACAGGATGTTGGTGAGGCCACTTTAAGAATATTGCGTACAACTCAGTTTTCTGCAGAAATGACTTACACAGAAGTTCCAGTTCTGGAGGTTTGAGCTTTACGGAGAGGTTGATTAGGTTGAGGTGTGTACCCCTGGAGTGTCAGAGGTTGAGGGGTGACATTATAGAGGTTTATAAAACCAGGAGGATGGATATTCTGAACAGCCACGCTCTGCTCCCCAGGTTAAGGGAGTCCAGAACAAAAGGGCATAGGTTGAAGGCGAGAGGGGGATTGATTTAGGAGGGACCTGAAGTTAAATGTTTCACACAGAGAGTGGTGTGTGTCCAGAAAGTGCTGTCAGAGGAAGTGGTGAAGGCGGTTACAATCGCACGTTTAAAATGTTTCTGAGAGGAGGGATATTAGCCAAATGCTGGCAAATGGGACGAGATCAGACTTCATATCTGATAGGAGTGAACAGATTGGACTTACGGGTCTGTTTCTGTTCTGCATGACTCGCTGATCCTATAAGAGGTGTGATGAAAAATTCGGAAAGGTCCTTTCAAGGCGGAACTCTCTTCACTGGAAGTTTATCGTGCCTCTATGTTCACATTGATTGAAAGCTGCGTTAGTTAGATATTGACAGAGAAATGAGTCATCCATAATGGGATGCACAGAGGAAAGTAGGGCTAAGACCTGATCAGCCACAATCGTAGTTCCTGGTGGAGAAGGCTCAAAGTGTCTAATGACCTACTCCTATTGCTCAGTCCCATGTTTCTGTGTTCCATTGAGCCGCTCAAAACTGCTAGACAGGAGTAGTTGGAGGCCACTTACTCCTATAGCCTGGTGCACAGAAACAGAGGAGACCACCCAGCCTCTCAAAACTGTCACACACGCTTTGAGGTGATTTGGGAAATGTAATTGGAAAATCCAGGCTGGGTATGAAAGAGGCCCTTCATCTCACTTTGCAAACCTTCCCCTTTCTGCAACTTGTGCTCCATTTGTTGGTAAAGTTGTAGACCCAGTTTCACTGTGAATACAGCCCACATACCTCACTAAGCAATGGCTCACAAAATCGTCTGGTCTCCCTGACTAAAATATGCAATACCAGAACATAAATGAAAATAACACCCACTAACATTCCAATAACAGAATGTGAGAACATCAGAAACAGGGACATGTTTCACCCCCCAAGCCTGCCTTACACTTCAGGAAGTTCATGACTGATCTGCTCTTGGTCTCAAATAATCTTTCATACCCAATTCTTCATTGCCATCAACTCTCTGACAGATCAATATCCATCTATTTCCTCTTCAAATAATTTCAGTCATTTAGCTCCCCGAACACTCTTGAGAAGAGAAATCCTGGCATTCAATACCACCTGTTTGAAGAAAACACGTGCTGCTCCTATATCATGGCCTATTGATGTGAACAAAAGAGGTTGAAGCAAGGGTTCAGTTAAAAATGACTGGTCGTGATATCAAGGCAATGGTTGACTTCTGTTGACATCATGGAGCTGGACTTAATGGAAATCAGAGTAAAGTCTCTGGTGTATGGTGTCAAACATGGCACAAAGGAAGATGTTTATCATCTCAGTCCTAGGTCACCTCTGTGGGGTAGCTTCCTCTTCACAAACATCTTCAGCTTCTTCATCAATGTCTCCCCGCCCCCACCCTCCCCACCATAAGAACAGAAGTGGGGATGGTCACTGAAGATTCCACAATGTGCTGAACATTTTGTCCCCCGTCAGCTCCTGAACTGGTCTGTGTCCATGTGCAGCAAGACCCAGACTCCATTGAGACTTGTGCTATTAAAGAGTCTTTAACATTCATGTAACAGCACTGTCTGACATTATGCATTGCAACAGTAAAACAAGAGTTCATTCAGCACCTAACGCTGGTTTCACAGGAATATGAGGAAGCCATTCAGCCCATTGCCACGATTGGAGAAGAACAGTGACAGTCCATTCAGTGCCTCCGCACCAGAGCCCCTCGAAAATATTTGAATGCGGTAGCCTTGACTCTAACGTTTTCTTATTTTAAAGAAATGTAAAGTGTCTGTTCCAGATGCAATGTGACTGGTCAAACAGCTCGGTAGTAAGCAACATACCATCTATTTCAACACGAACGATGAAATAAAACCAAAGAAAGAGGAATTTACAATAACGTAATTCTATTTGCAAACTTAACAGAATAATAGAATTAGGAGCAATTACTAATGACCTATTCCAATATAGGAAACTCCCATAAACACAACCCTTGAGAAATAGAAAAAGTCAGACACTGAATGTCACAAATTTTTCTCCAACCCATGAATTGAAAACAGCATCAAGAGAAAATTCAGAGAGAGTAGTAACCAGGAGACATTCACTGATGCTTCCAACTCTGTGGAGACCCTTATAATTTTTGATATTACTGAGAAACCAAAACCCAGAGATCGTAAGCTATGAGAACTGGCCACACCCATTCAGGCTGCATTAACATTAACCTAAGGCCTCGCCAGCCGTTGACTCAAGTGGTCTGAACTAGCCAGCTTGGTAACAATCGTTCAATCTGTCTCTTAAAATAAACCAGGACAAAATAACCTCTTAAAGCTATAGCATTGTAACACTTGTCAGCACATCGAACTGTCAAACAGGAACCGGGGTGACGCAGTCAGACCCTTGGCCCTGTCCAATTGGACGATGAAGAAGCCAGTCAGTCCTTTGAGCCACTAACACAGGAACATTAGGAGGCCATTCCCAGCTCAATGCACTTACATGGGGGCAGAATGAGGGAATTGATGCTGATTGCTGATAAATGTCTTATGCCCAAAACGTCAATTCTCCTGCTTCAAAGATGCTGCCTGACCTGCTGTGCTTTTCCAGCAATCGACTCTCTACTCTGATCTCCAGCATCGGCAGTCTTAAGTGTCTCCTAAATGATGCTCTAACATGATGAACAAGTGGAGCAGAGGCTGCACAGACAGACTGCTCCATGGTATTCCTCTTGGTCCGTTGCTTATGATACACACGTGGGACTTAAACGTGGTTTTCTAATGATGAGCAGAGAATCCATATGTCTTGTGTGAAGTCTCAAGAAGGCAGCTTGCATTTCCGAGAAGCCAGCCTGGTGTTCTCTATGTAGGGAGGAAGCTGATGGGAATGGCTACCTGTTTCAGATGGAAGGTATTGTGGTTGTTGTTGGGGATTGTGAGCAACCTGACGTTCGCTACGGGTTCACAGGCCGACTGCACACTAACATGGGGAGAATTAATTAAGGCATATAAACTATTAGGAAAGTCACGTTAGACTGATGAATGGACTCTCTAAGTTCAAATAATGCTGATCTTATTCATGTTGACCTTGTCGAGTGTAACCTGTATGCCTTACTCTGTCCAAGTCTATTTCCACCCTATGATCTTTCCGGCCATGCTTACTATGATCTGCCTCCATTGCTCATAAATCAAGTGTTTCCTTGTACTGAGATACACATGGCAATAAATGAAACCAATAAATCCTGGTTAAAGTATGGAATTTCTCACCCTATCAATGTCTCTTTTGAAAATAAGTGATCGCTGCCACTCCTTGTGTTTCAGCATCGCCATTTCTTCTTCTCTCATAGCTCTACAGATTAAACACTCAGCTTATTCGCTCTGTCCTCATGTTACTATCACCCGTGTCTGTGGTAAGGGAATCATTCCTTCCAAAGGTGATCAAATCTGTACAGAGTGCCCCTAATGCGCTCTTAGCAAGGCTCTACAACAGCAGGGAGCTGGCTTTGCTTATGTATTCGAACATCTTATAATGAAGGACGGCATACCATTGACTGCACCCATTACTTACACAGGGCTTGATCCGGACCGGTCAGCATAGACTTGTGAGTAGGAGATCATGCTTCCCAAATCTGTTAGAGTTCTTTGATTACGTGACCAAGAAGGTTGATGAGGCAGATCGGTAAACGTAGTCTGTATGGATTACAGTAAGGCCTTTGATAAGTTTCCACATAGCAGCATGCTCTATAAAGTTACATCGCGTGGAATGCTGGGGAAACTGGCCAATTGGGTACACAGTTGGCTTGATGGTAGGAAGCAGATCGTTTTGTGGAAGGATGCTTGTCAGACTGGAGGCTGGGTCCATAGCTGTTTGTTATCACAAGGCATGATTAGTAAGTTTGCAGATGACATTAAAATAAATGATAGCGTGATCAATGAGGAAGTTTATCAGAAATTGCAGCAGGACTGTAATCAGGTGGGATAGTGGGCCGAAAAATGGCAAATGGAATTTAATATAAAAATGTGAGGTCTTGCATTTTGGAAACTCAAATCAAGGTAGGAGTTTCATGGTGAATGTGAGCGCCCAACGGGGTGTAGTGGGCAGAGAGAACTTTGTGTTTAAGTGTACGGTTCCCTGAGAGTGGAGTCACTGCCCTGAGACAGGGCAGTGAAAAAGGCATTTGAGACACTGGCCTTAATCAGGCAGGACATTGAGTATAGAAGTTGGGAATTTATGTTGCAGTTACACAGGACTTTGGTAAGGCCGCACTTGGAGTATTGTGTTCAGTTTTGTCAACTTATTATAGGGAGGATATAATGAAATTAGAAAGAGTGCAGAAGAAATTTACAAGGGCATTGCCAGGAACCAATGGTCTGAGTTATTCGTAGAGGTTGGACAAGCTAGTACGTTTCTTTCGAGTGTAGGAGACTGAGGCGGCACCTTACAGAGCTGTATAAGATCATGAGGGATATGGATAGGTGAATGCTCTCAGTGTTTTCCAAGGTTTAGAGATCGAGGACGAGATGAGATCTGTTTAAGTTAGAGGGGAAGGATTAAAAGGGAACCATAGGGACCACTTCTTTAGACAGAGGCTGGTACATGGATGCGCTGGTAGAAGATGTGGCTGAGGGGGTACATTAATAACATTTCAAAAGCATTTGGATGAATATGTGGATAGGAAAGGACTAGAAAGTTATGGGCCAACTGCCGGGAAATGGGTTTAGCGTGGATGGACATTTACAAGTTGAAGTCGAACCCTTCTGTTAATTAAAACCAAATACCCAGAAAAGCTCGCCTCACCTTGTAATCTGTTAAAATATGAGTGACACAGATATCCTATATTCTACTATTTAAACAAACATTAGCA
>NW_025209390.1:6671-16518 GCF_004010195.1 Chiloscyllium plagiosum | reverse complement strand
CTGTGTGGGGATCACTTCTGTCTTTATATGGGGCAGTGTGGGGTTCACTTCAGTATTTATAGAGGGCTGTGTGGGGTTCACTTCAGTCTTTATAGAGGGTTGTGTGGGGTTCACTTCAGTCTTCATAGAGGGCTGTGTGGGGATCACTTCTATCTTTATAGGGGGCTTTGTGGGGATCACTTCTATCTTTATAGAGGGCTGTGTGGGGATCACTTCTATCTTTATAGGGGGCTGTGTGAGGATCACTTCGATCTTTATAGAGGGCAGTGTGGGGTTCACTTCAGTCTTTATCGAGGGCAGTGTGGGGATCACTTCTATCTTTATAGAGGGCTGTGTGGGGTTCACTTCTGTCTTTATAGGGGTCTGTGTGGGGATCACTTCTAACTTTATAGAGGGCTTTGTGGGGACCACTTCTATCTTTATAGAGGGCTGTGTGGGGATCACTTCTATCTTTATAGAGGGCTGTGTGGGGTTCACTTCTATCTTTATAGGGGGCTTTGTGGGATTCACTTCTATCTTTATAGAGGGCTGTGTGAGGGTCACTTCTATCTTTATAGAGGGCTGTGTGTGGTTCACTTCTGACTTTATAGAGGGCTATGTGGGATTCACTTCTATCTTTATAGAGGGCTGTGTGGGGATCACTTCTCTCTTTATAGGGGGCTGTGTGGGGTTCACTTCTGTCTTTATCGAGGGCAGTGTGGGGTTCACTTCTATCTTTATAGAGGGCTGTGTCGGGTTCACTTCTATGTTTGGAGAGGGCTGTGTGGGGTTCACTTCAGTCTTTTTAGAGGGCTGTGTGGTGTTCACTTCTGACTTTATAGAGGGCTGTGTGGGATTCACTTCTATCTTTATAGAGTGCTGTGTGGGGTTCACGTCTATCTTTATAGGGGGCTGTGTGGGGTTCACTTCTGTCTTTATAGAGGGCTGTGTTAAGTTCAGTTCTATTTTTATAGAGGGCAGTGTGGGGTTCACTTCTATCTTTAGAGAGGGCTGTGTGGGGTTCACGTCTGACTTTATAGAGTGCTGTTTGGGGTTCAGTTCTGTCTTTATAGAGGGCTGTGTGGGGTTCACTTCTATCTTTATAGGGGGCTGTGTGGGGTTCTCTTCTGTCTTTATAGAGGGCAGTGTGGGGTTCACTTCTATCTTTAGAGAGGGCTGTGTGGGGTTCACTTCTATCTTTATAGACGGCTGTGTGGGGTTCACGTCTGACTTTGTAGAGGGCTGTGTGGGGTTCACTTCTGTCTTTATAGAGGGCAGTGTGGGATTAACTTCTGTCTTTATAGAGGGCTGTGTGGGGTTCACTTCTGTCTTTATAGAGGGCTGTGTGGGGATCACTTCAGTCTTTATAGAGGGCAGTGTGGGGTTCACTTCTGTCTTTATAGAGGGCTGTTTGGGGATCACTTCAGTCTTTATAGAGGGCTGTGTGGGGTTCACTTCTATCGTTATAGAGGGCTGTGTGGGGTTCACTTCTATCTTTATAGAGTGCTGTGTGGGGTTCACTCCTATCTTTATAGGGGGCTGTGTGGGGTTCACTTCTATCTTTATAGATGTTTGAGCATTAAGTCTAGGCTGAGACTCCCAGTGAGTCGTGCACTGCCCGAGGTGCTGTGTTCTTGACGAGATTTTGACTCAAGGTCTCTCCCTCTCAGCTAGACAGATAAAGATCTCGTAATGAAGAGCGGGGGCAGAATGGGGATGGGATCTTCCCCGTGGTATATGTCTGAATTCACATCATAACCAGCTTCACTACAGCCATTGTGTGCTCACTTACCTCCTTGCTGTTTGCTGGAGCTTGTTGCATTCTCTTTCAAAGGAATGAGTTGGAAATGAAACATTTTGAACATCTAGTAGATGTGGGCCATGCAAGCTTGCCCTTTACCTTTGTAAAACCTTCCTGCTTTCAGCTCTCCCTCTCTCTCTCTCTGTCTCTCTCTCTCTCTCTCTGATTTCTGGTTCATGTCCACACTGCCTGCCTCCATTTACCTTGCAGCTCTCTCGGGTTCACTTTCATCCTTCCTGCCTGTGAAATGTTTGCCAAGAAGACTGCAGATGGCTCTGATGGTGCCCTCTGGATCGAGTCACTATAAAAAGGTGCAGCCTCTTCCTGGGTGACTGCACCAGGAGGGCCAGTCATTGGGCCAGTCAAATCTGAGCCGAGATTGCAATGAGGGTCAGTGCCACTGGCCCCTACAAAAAAGGGATGGCAAGCAGTGAGGGTTCAGAGATCCTCGTCCCATTTTAAGGATGAGGCTGTCTAGCTGATGAAGACCAGCCCCATTCCTGTCACCATAGCGATCACTAATGGGCAGCAGCCAAGTGCACTGCTGTTCTCAGACGTCCATGAAGGCAAACACCTGCCTGTACAGAGGCTTGTCTGCATCTTCACTGAGCAATCAGTTCTTTTCTCTGGTGTAGGCAAAAGAACCAGCCAGCTCTCCACTCAGCGACAGAGACTGCAGTCTCACCTCCTCTGTGAACCTTCAGAAGAGACACTGGCAAGGCATCCTCTATACCTTCCATCAACTCCGGGACTTAGTGGGCACCCTGGGGTGGTGAGGGGGCACAATCTGGAGAGCATATGGGTAGGTAGGATGAGGAAGGAATGCCCAGTTCTGTGGCACCCAGAGGATTGCCAGGGGCCAGGTACCCCCTGGAAGAATACATGCCCCTGTACTCAGAATCATAGAGACCTACAGTATAGAAACAGGCCCTTCGGCCAACCATGTCTATGCTGACCAAACTACACTGATCCCATTGACCTGTACTTGGTCCTGACCTGTTAATCTGATGAAATTCTGATGCATTCTGATGAAAAGGTATCCTCGCTGTTAACTACTAGTTGGAATTTTCCTTGACAAATTTTAATGTGAAAATGCAGCAACAGCTCTGAGGAGGTCAATAGTGGTGAGTATTTTTGCAAGGTTATTAATGGAACAAAGCAGCGCTTAGAGCTCACGGGATGCGGGCGCTGCTGGTAAGGTGGGCTTTTGTTGCACATCTATAATTAACCTCAGCGCCCAGCAGTTAAGGGTCACCTGTGGTTCTGGAATCAGACTGTAGACTGGAGTTAGTCATAGGTAACATGGTCAAGCTACAGGGACAGACAGGGGAACATCAGGCTGCAGGGTCACAGGTTCTCTGTACACTGTAAGGGAAGATGGGGCAGTCTGGATATGGCCTTACAATAAAATGAAATTTACTGCAAGAAGTGTCAATACATTTGGTCAGGTATAATTACTGGAACTTTAGGAAGCTTGTACATATACAGCTACTCCCTCGGGTCTTATTTGACTCCATGGACCAGGTCAACAGGATGTTCAGTGGCAACTGGTTATGCATTCGGAGCTGTCCTCCATCAGTATTGCTGTGGGTGATTAGCATTAATGACAATGGGCATCGGGGGCGGGGGAAGGGATTGAGGCTTGACCTCACTCCAGGTGACCCTCCGCCTCAAGGTGACAGCGTGGTGTTAAGAGGCAGCCAAAGGGAGCAGGACTGACTGATAGGGACCCGAGGCACTTCCTTCCAGAACATGCCAGAGGCATCCTGTCCCAATTCCTCACCCAGTGACCCCCCCCCTCCATGTGCTCTTATTTGTGCGGGAGATTCTAAGCAGGCTGGAAACATCCAGGCCCATAGCTTCCCAAGGTTCACCCACCAAAGTTTTCCAAATCACTTGGGCGTACCGACTCAACAAACTCCCCCCCCCACCCCAGCTGCAGAATTCAAACCTACAGCAAGATAGAGTGCGAAGGAGAGGGAAGAGACAAAAAGATTTGTCACATCAGTGGTTCGGGTGTTCAACTGGTGCTTTTGAGGATATTTATTCACTTGCACTGATTGACCTTCTGTTGTGGGCCTTATTATTATTAGGGACTGGAGAAAGTTCTCCAAAGTGAAAGCGATTCTCCCACTAGCAGGGTTGGGTGGTAGTTCAATCATCACATCTTAGTCCCTGTACTTTCAGCAGAGAAGTGAGTGATTCATGATCATATCATCTGTCAGGGAGCCACACTCCTGTAAGTTGGGGGATTGGAGTCAAGGTGCGACAGTTGAATCTTGGCAACACTAATGATTAGGAATATCGATGTTTTGGGCAAAAGCCCATCATCAGGAATGAGGCTGGGAGCCTTGGGGGTGAAGAGGTAAGTGGGAAGGAGGTGGGGGGTAATGGTAGCTGAAGGTGCAATAGGTGGATGGAGGTGGGGGGTAATGGTAATAGATCGGAGAGGAGGTTGGAGTGAATAGGTGGGAAGGTTCTGGGCCTCTTCCATCTCCACTCCCTCACCACCCACCGCCTGGAGGAAGAACACCTCATCTTCCGCTTCGGAACACTTCAACCACAGGGCATCAATGTGGACTTCACCAGTTTCCTCATTTCCCCTCCACCCACCCCCCCCACCTCACCCCAGTTCCAACCTTCCAGCTCAGCACCATCCCCATGATCTGTCCTATCTGCCAATCTTCCTTCCCACCGATCCGGTCCACCCTCCTCTCTGACCTATCACCTTCACCCCGACCTCCATCCACCTATTGCACTCTCAGCTACCTTCTCCCCACCCCCAAGCCCCTCCCATTTATCTCTCAGCCCCTAAGGCACCCAGCCACATTCCTGATGAAGGGTTTTTGCTCGAAACATCGATTCTCCTGCCTGACCTGCTGTACTTTTCCAGCACTACTCTAATCCTGACTATAATCTCCAGCATCTGCAGTACCCACTTTCACCCAACACTAATGATTAGATAGGAGCCAGGCCTGGGTTGTCAGTTGGTGGTCCCCACACCCACACCTTATGGGAGTGATGGTGGAAACTGCCTTGTGAAAACTCTGTCGTGTGCCTGGGACTTGATTTCATTTGGGGCTGTGAGGTGGACAATGGGCAGCTCATTTGTCAATTTGCCATTACTGAGGTGTCAGATGGGGGGAGTCCTACCACATTTTGTAGCCTATAGTAATAGAAGCATTGTCAGTGACAATGCTCAGGCATTGAGAGAGTATAGGTGAAAGTGAGGACTGCAGATGCTGGAGATCAGAGTGGGGAATGTGGTCAGGCAGCATCCGAGGAGCCGGAGAATTGAGATTGTGCATATGCAAATTGATGTTGCTGTTCATTTCCGAACCTGTATATCTGCATGTGTTTGTATATATGTACGTGTCCCTCTGAAATATGTTTCAGGCAAAAGCCCTTCATCGGGAGAGTTTGTTGTGGTCCAATTGCATTTTACAGTATTGCAGGGAAAATGAAGGTGTAAGTAGCAGTCTCAGGATTTGGGGAAACTCAGTAAAATACCTATATATTTATACACACACACACACGTTGACTCAGACATGCACACGTAGACTCATACACACACACACACAGAGTCATTCACATTCATACCCAGACCTTGCACGTGCACGCGTGCACACACACTCACATAGACACACAAAGACCCATGTGCGTAAATGATAACGTGAAAATACATATATACAAAATATTCAGATATACGAATATGCCAACTCCCGTACACATAATGCAATTATATAGACGAATGCTTTTTCAGAGGGACACCTACATATATACAAACACATGCAGATATACAGGTTCGGAAATGAACAGCAACATCAATTTGCATATGCACAATCTCAAACTCATATGTACCCATACAGACTCAGATATACATATAAACATATAGAGACAAATACATACAGACACAAATTTAGATTCACACGGAAGACCTCATATAGAAACATAAACTCACATCTACATGTACATAAAGTCACATATACAGGCACACACACATTGATATATTCACACATACTGACTCACACATACACGTACAGATAGGCAAATATACAAAAGAGGAAAATACACTGAGTCAGACTCACATTTATACACATTGCAAGCACAAACTGACACTCATATACAAATATACACCCAAATCGCAATCCTGTCATTTAGGCAGCATTTGTAAGTAGAGGGGAGGTAGTATTTCTGAGTAATTGTCAGGAAATGATCATCAGACATGGAAAGGAAAATTATACCATTTGTACAATGGGCTCCACCACGTCTCCCTCAATGGTGACCTAACCCTCCAGGGATGATGGTCTTTGTACCCTCTCTCAGGCACCTTACTGCAGGGGACTATCTACTGCACAGCGACAGTGGAGAAAAGATTACTATAGTTCACAGTGAGGTGGGAAATTTCAGCCACAAAGAGTGACAAGAGTTACTGATTTGGAGATGCCGGTGTTGGACTGGGGCATACAAAGTTAAAAATTACACAACACCAGGATATAGTCCAACAGGTTTAATTGGAAGCACACTAGCTTTCCGAGCGACGATGAAGGAGCGTCGCTCCGAAAGCTAGTGTGCTTCCAATGAAGGAGCGTCGCTCCGAAAGCTAGTGTGCTTCCAATTAAGCCTGTTGGACTATAACCTGGTGCTGTGTGAGAGTTACTGAGGCTCTATTCAGCAAAGAATGGGTTAAGTGGAGACATGATGTTCGTGATCAGAATAGGTCAGCTCAATGAATATCAACCATAGTAGCTCAGAACTAACAAGAGAATGAATCACAAAAGAGGAGCGTTAAGGGGCATCAAATAACTGTCTAGCATTCTCATGGAGCCAATTATCATAGTGGGCAGAATGATCTTCTGCATTATAACGTTCAACAATTCAAAATGACCACAACAATGATTGGATTTTACACTTTTCCGAAGAGACATTGCAAAACAGCTGAAACCAGCTAACGGGAAGCATAAATAAAATTAATGAGGAACCTAATTCTAGTCAGATAGATTAAAACTTAAGATGTCAAAGGTAGGTTCAAGTTATTCTTGGTAGATAAAAGTGTGGTGTCTACTGTCAATTGAATTGTAAATGTAAATATGGGTTTAAGTTGGAATTGCAGGAAGATTTAAGCAGCAATCCTAAAAGTGATCAAAATGTAAAATTTCCTCGCTCCCAATGTTAGTTGGTTGATGAGGTGAGGGGCCCTTCCATCTCACTGAGCATTGACTGTCAGCTGGGGATGGTGGTGTGACTCACCGCCCTGTCCATATTTTCAAACGCTTCTCTGGCCTCCTCCAGGTTGCAGTATTCCTCAAAGCACTCTCGCTCCAGGTTGCCAGGTCTCAGCTCTTCCAGCAGGAAGTTGGCCCGTTTCTGTCTGCGCATCAGCAGGGCTCGCGCGGCTCGGCTGGGGAGGAAGACTGAGAGGGAGCTTTAAGTTACCACTGACAGCCAGCATCAGGATCAACAAATTAACAAATTGAAAAGTGGCCGCATTGTAAACAGGCTGTGCGCTCTCTGCAGAACAAACCTTGTTGATAGGCTTCAGTGGGAAACAGTGACAGAAGGACAAGTCCCAGAATCCAAGCCATTGTGAATCAAATGTCTGCGTAAATCCAGTGGCCTCAGTCTCTCTCCTAAAGTTGGACGATATGCAGCAAGGCTTAAAGTCCAATCTCTGATCATACTGGAACTTGTTTGTTTGTGTGGTCAGTCATCTGGTCCAGTTGATACGTGTGGAGCGCACAATCGCCTCTTTAGTTTGGGTAATTTTTGGAAAAAGAACAGTAAGCCAGGAACTATCAAGAAATGGGGAATTGTCACTTTGGGGAAATTCCCCTCCCCAAGATCCACGAATTCTTCAGAATTCCTATCATAAGTACCTCAGAGCAGGCTGAACTGTTCCCTGACTTCTAAGCTGAACACATTTTCAGCAAATCTGTCCAAAATGTGACTTAAGAATTTCTTTTTCCATTTCTAGGATATGCCGGTCACAATCTCGGCTCAGGATTTTGCGACCCTCCCGAATTCACAAAATCCAAGATTTGTTCCGGTGGACAAGGAGGCCATTCAACCCATCATGTCCGCACCACCTCATCAAAAGAACATCATTGCCAAGTGCCAATCGCCTGAAATGGATGTTGTCTTTATCCAAATAATCATCCAGTGCCCCTCTTGAATGTCTCAATCGAACCTGATTCCGTGTCCTCGCCCCCTACCACACACGCCCAGGCCTTGTTACCAGACCTTGCCCACCATTACAAACTAACCATAAGACATAAGAGAGGAAGTAAGGCCATTCGGCCCATCGAGGCCACTCCGCCATGTAATCATGGCTGATGGGCATTTCAACTCCACTTACCCCCACTCTCCCCGTAGCCCTTAATTCCTTGTGACATCAAGAATTTATCAATCTCTGCCTTGAAGACATTTAAAATCCCAGCCTCCACTACGCTAGTGGGCGGCATGGTGGCACAGTGGTTAGCACTGCTGCCTCACAGCGCCAGAGACCCGGGTTCAATTCCTGCCTCAGGCGACTGACTGTGTGGAGTTTGCACGTTCTCCCCGTGTCTGCGTGGGTTTCCTCCGGGTGCTCCGGTTTCCTCCCACAGTCCAAAGATGTGCAGGTCAGGTGAATTGGCCATGCTAAATTGCCCGTAGTGTTAGGTAAGGGGTAAATGTAGGGGTATGGGTGGGTTGCGCTTCGGCGGGTCGGTGTGGACTTGTTGGGCTGAAGGGCCTGTTTCCACACTGTAAGTAATCTAATCTAATCTAATTACGCTCCGTGGCAATGAATTCCACAGGCCCACCACTCTCTGGCTGAAGAAATGTCTCCTCATTTCCATTCTAAATTGACCCCCCCTCTAATTCTAAGACCACCCCCATGGGTCCTAGTCTCCTCACCTAATGGAAGCAACTTCCCACGTCCACCCTTTCTAAGCCCTGCATTATCTTGTAAGTTTCTATTAGATCTCCCCATAACCTTCTAAAGTCTAATAAATACAATCCCAGTTCATTGTATGTTAGGCCGACCATTCCATAGACACGTTCCAGTGCCAGTATGTCCTTCCTGAGGTGTGGAGCCCAAACTTGAACACAGTATTCTAAATGGGGCCTAACCAGACCTTTATAAAGTCTCAGAAGCACATCGCTGCTTTTGTATTTCAACCTACTGTTAGTCACTAATAATCTCCATTAATAGCTAATCACTGTCCTAGCCAGATGGTATCCTCTCCTTTATCTGTCCAACTGTTCTCTCTCTATGGGCACTATCCCTACCCACTGTTTACTCCTTATCTACCCCCCCCCACTCCATCTTCTGAAATAAACTGACATTTTCCAAGTGACCATCAGTTCTGAAGAAGGGTCACCGGGCTCGAAGCGTTAACTTTGATTTCTTTCCACGGATGCTGCCAGAACTGCTGAGCTTTTCCAGCAACTTCTGCTTTTGTTGCAGTGCTGTTGTCCCTTTATGCCCAAGGCAGAGTACGGTCCCTGAACCAGAGTTTATTCTGGTCTAACTGCTTTTCTCCCTGTGTTTCTCCTTTCTTGGTTTCAGGTTTTGGTTTTTTTTTTCTCGACTTACTTTTGGAAGGAGGCTGAATTTTGTAGGCAGCAGCAGCAGCAGCTGAGGGGCCAGCGCAGGGAGTTGAGGAGGTTGGAGTGCCCTGGCAGAACTCTAGTGATCGGTAACACCGTGGAAGCGGCTGGGGGTCTGGAGCTGCATCAGGGTGGGACTCAGGCAGATTGCGGCGAGGTGGCTAGTGAGTCCGGATGGTGATCAGCAATGAGACATCAGCACAGAGGTGAAGGACATTGAGCCCCAGGGCGGGGAGGGAGAGATCGAGCCCAGAGCTGGGGACAGTTCAAGGCCATTGTAGGGGAGAGGTTGAACCTAGAGAGGGGCAGAGATCATGCCCAGTGTGGAGAGAGCGATCAAGCACAGACCAGAGAGAGAGATTGAGCCCAGTGTGGGGGAGAGATTTAGCCCGGTGCAGGGGGAGAGAGATTGAGACCGGTGAGGGAGGAGAGATTGAGCCCAGTAGTGGTGGGGGAGTTAGCCCGGTGTGGGGG
>NW_025209390.1:0-3498 GCF_004010195.1 Chiloscyllium plagiosum | reverse complement strand
AGCCCCGTGTGGGGGGCGAGATTGAGCACAGTGCAGGGGGAGAGATTGAGCCCTGTGTGGGGGGAGAGATTGAGCTCAGTGTGGGGGAGAGATGGAGCCCAGTGCGTGGGGAGAGATTGAGCCCCATGCGTGGGGAGAGATTGAGCCCCGTGCGTGTGGGGAGATTAAGCCAAGTGTGGGGGGGAGAGATTGACCCCAGTGTGGGGGGAGAGATTGAGCACACTGCAGGGGGAGAGATTAAGTGCAGTGCTGGGAGAGAGAGGTTGAGACCAGTGTCGGGGGAGAGATGAGTCCAGTTTGGAGAGACATTGAGCCCAGTGTGGGGAGAGCTTAAGCCCAGTGTGGGGGGAAAGTTTGAGCCCAGTGCAGGAGGTGAGATTGAGCCCAGCATCAGGGGAGAGATTGAGGCCAGTTCAGGGGGAGAGATTAGGCCCAGTGCAGGGGGAGAGGTTGAGCACAATGTGGGTGGAGAGATTGAGCCCCGTGCAGGGGGGGAGATTGAGCCCAGTGTGGGTGGAGAGATTGAGCCCAGTGCAGGGGGTGAGATTGAGCACAATGTGGGTGGAGAGATTGAGCCCCGTGCAGGGGGGGAGATTGAGCCCAGTGTGGATAGAGAGATTGAGCCCATTATGGGGTAGAGATTGAGCCCAGTGCAGGGGGAGAGATCGAGCCCAGAGTGGGGGGAGAGATTGAGCCCATTATGGGGTAGAGATTGAGCCCAGTGCGGTGGGGACGGGGCAAGAGATTGACCCCAGTGTGGGGGGAGAGATTGATACCAGTGCACGGGGAGAGATTGAGTCCAGTTTGAAGACACATTGAACCCAATGTGGGGAGAGATTGAGCCCAGTGCACAGAGAGAATTTGAGCCCAGTGCAAGGGGAATGATTGAGACCAGTGCTGGGGGAGAGATTGAGCCCAGTGTGGGGAGAGATTGAGCCCAGTGCAGGGGGAGAGAATTGGGCCCAGTGTGGGGGGAGAGAGAGATTGAGCCCAGTGCAGGGGGCAAAAGATTGAGCCCAGTGCGCAGGGGGAGAGAAAGATTGAGACCAGTGTGGGTGGGAGAGATTGTGCCCAGTGTGAAGGGAGAGATTGAGCACTGTGTGGGGTGAGAGATTGACCCCAGTGTGTGGGGGAGAGAGAGATTGAGCCCAGTGCAGGGGGCAAAAGATTGAGCCCAGTGCGCAGGGGGAGAGAAAGATTGAGACCAGTGTGGGTGGGAGAGATTGTGCCCAGTGTGAAGGGAGAGATTGAGCACAGTGTGGGGTGAGAGATTGACCCCAGTGTGTGGGGGAGAGAATGAGCCCAGTGCATGGGGACAGATTGAGCCCAATGCACGGGGAGAGATGGAGTCCAGTGGAGGGGAAATGATTGAGACCAGTGCAGGGGGAGAGATTGAGTCCAGTGTGGGGGTGAGATTGAGCCCAGTGTGGGGGGAGTGATTGAGCCTAGTGCATGGGGACAGATTGAGTCCAGTGCAGGCGGGAGAGATTTATCCCAGTGTGGGGGAGAGATTGAGCCCAGTGCAGGGGGAGTGATTGAGCCCAGTGTGGGGGAGAGATTGAGCCCAGTGCAGGGGGAGAGATTAGACCCACTGCAGGGTGTGTGATTGAGGCCAGTGCATGGGAAGAGATTGAGTCCAGTTCGTGGAGAGATTGAACACAGTGTGGGGGAGAGAGATTGAGCCCAGTGCACGGGGAGAGATTGAGCCCAGTGCATGGGGAGAGATTGAGCCCAGTGGGGGGGAAATTCAGCCCAGTGTAGGGGGAGCGATTGAGTCCAGTGCACGGGGAGAGATTGAGCCCATTGCAGGGGGACAGATTGAGCCCAGTGCAGGGGGAAAGATTGAGCCCAGTGCAGGGGGAGAGATTGAGTCCAGAGTGGGGGAGAAATTGAGCCCAGTGTGGGGTGACACATTGAGCCCAGTGTGTGGGGGACAGAACGAGCCCAGTGCACGGGGAGAGATTGACCGGGGCAGGGGGAGAGATTGAGTCCAGTGCATGGGGAGAGATTGATTCCAGTGAGGAGGGAGAGATTGAGCCCAGTGCATGGGGACAGATTGAGCCCAGTGCATGGGGACAGATTGAGCCCAGTGCAGGGGGAGAGATTGAGCCCAGTGCAGGGGGAGAGATTGACACCAGTGCACGGGGTGAGATTGAGCCCAGTGCAGGGCATGTGATTGAGCCCAGTGCATGGGGAGAGATTGAGCCCAGTGCATGGGGAGAAATTGAGCCCAGTGCAGGGGGAATGATTGAGACCAGTGCTAGGGGAGAGATTGAGTCCAGTGGAGGGGAAATGATTGAGACCAGTGCAGGGGGAGAGATTGAGTCCAGTGCATGGGGACAGATTGAGCCCAGTGTGGGGGGAGTGATTGAGCCCAGCGGGAGAGATTTATCCCAGTGTGGGGGAGAGATTGAGCCCAGTGTGGGGGGAGAGAATGAGCCCAGTGCAGGGGGTGAGATTGAGCCCAGTGCATGGGTACAGATTGAGCCCAGTGCAGGGGGGAGAGATTGAGCCCAGTGCAGGGGGAGTGATTGAGCCCAGTGTGGGGGAGAGATTGAGCCGAGTGCAGGGGAGAGATTAGGCCCACTGCAGGGTGTGTGATTGAGGCCAGTGCATGTGGAGAGATTGAGTCCAGTTCGTGGAGAGATTGAGCACAGTGTGGGGGAGAGAGATTGAGCCCAGTGCACGGGGAGAGATTGAGCCAGGTGTATGGGAAGAGATTGAGTCCAGTGTGGGGGGAATGATTGAGTCCAGTGTGGGGGGAGTGATTGAGCCCAGTAATGGGGCAGAGTATGAGCCCAGTGCAGGGGGTGAGATTGAGCCCAGCGTCGGGGGAGAGATTGAGTCCAGTGCACGGGGAGAAATTGAGCCCAGTGCAGGGGGAATGATTGAGACCAGTGCTAGGGGAGAGATTGAGTCCAGAGTGGGGGAGAAATTGAGCCCAGTGTGGGGTGAGAGAATGAGCCCAGTGCAGGGGGAAGAGATTGAGCCCAGTGCAGGGGGAGTGATTGAGCCCAGCGTGCGGGAGAGATTGAGCCGAGTGCAGGGGAGAGATTGAGTCCAGTGTGGGGGTGAGATTGTGGCCAGTGTGGGGGGAGAGATTGAGTCCAGTGCACGGGGAGAAATTGAGCCCAGTTTGTGGAGTGATTGAGCCCAGTGGTGGAGCAGAGAATGAGCCCAGTGTGGGGTGAGAGATTGAGGCCAATGCATGGGGAGAGATTAAGTCCAGTGCATGGGGACAGATTGAGCCCAGTGCAGGGGGAGAGATTGAGCCCAGTTTGTGGAGAGATTGAGCACAATGTGAGGGAGAGAGATTGAGCCTAGTGCACGGGGAAAGGTTGAGCCCAGCGTCGGGGGAGAGATTGAGTCCAGTGCACGGGGAGAAATTGAGCCCAGTGCAGGGGGAATGATTGAGACCAGAGTGGGGGAGAAATTGAGCCCAGTGTGTGGGGGAGAGATTGAGCACAGTGTGGGGGAGAGATTGAGCCCAGTGTGGGG
>NW_025209389.1:7523-16511 GCF_004010195.1 Chiloscyllium plagiosum | reverse complement strand
GATGGTTACTGTACACTGGGAGGTATGTCAGGCTCTGATGGTTACTGTTCAGTGGGAGGTATTTCGGGCAGTAATGGTTACGGTAATTTGGGAGGTATGTCGGGCCGAGATGGTTACTGCACAGTGGGAGGTAAGTCGGACCGTGACGGTTACTGTACTTTGGGAGGTATGTCGGGCCATGATGGTTACTGTACTTTGGGAGGTAAATCGGTCCGTGATGGTTACTGTATGTTGGGAGGTATTTCGGGCCGTCATGATTACTGTACAGTTGGATGTATGTCAGGCCGGGATGGTTACTGTACAATGGGAGGCATGTCAGGCCGTGATGGTTACTGCACAGTGGGGGTTATGTCGGGCCATGATGATTACTGTACAGTGGGATGTATGTCGGGATTTGACGGTTACTGGACAGTGGGTGGTATGTCTGGCCGTGATGTTTACTGTTCATTGGGAGGCATATCTGGCCGTGATGGTTACTGTACAGTGGGATGTATGTTGGGCTGGGATGGTTACTGTACAGTGAGGGTTATGTCGGGCCGTGATGGTTACATTTCAGAGGGAGGTATGTCGGGCCATGATGGTTACTGTACAGTGGGAGGAATTTCGGGCCGTGATGCTTACATTTCAGTGGGAGGTATGTCGGGCCGTGATTGTTATTGTACAGTGGGAGCTATGTCAGGCCGTGATGGTTACTGTACATTGGGAGGTATACCGGACTGTGATGGTTACTGTACAGAGGGAGGTATGTCGGGCCATGTCGTTTACTGTACAGAGTGAGATATATCGGGCCTTGATGGTTGCTGTACAGTGGGAGGTATGTCGGGCTGTGACGGTTACGGTACTTTGAGAGGTATATCGGGCCGTGATTGTTAATGTACAGAGGGAGGTATGTCGGGCCGTGTTGTTTACTATACAGTGTGAGGTATGACGGGCCGTAATGGCTACTGTGCAGTGGGAGCTGTGTAGGGCCCTGACGGTTGCGGTACAGTGGGAGATATAACGGGCCATGACGGTTACTGTAATGTGGGAGGTATGTCGGGCTGTAATGTTTACTGTATAGTGGGAGGTATGTCGGGCTGTGATGGTTACTGTACAGTGGGAGGTATGTCGGGCCGTGATGGTTACTGTACAGTGGGACGTATGTCGGGTCATGACGGTTGCTGTACAGAGGGAGGTATATCCGGCCGTGATGGTTGTGGAACAGTGGGAGGTATGTTGGGCCGTGATGGTTACTGTATAGAGGGAGGTATGTCGGGCCGTGATGTTTACTGTGCATTGGAAGGTAAGACGGGCAGTGATGGTTACTGTACAGTGGGTGGTATTTCGGACCGTGATGGTTACTGTACAGTGCGAGGTATATCGGGCCATGACATTTACTGTACAGTGGGAGGTATGTAGGGCCATGATGGTAACTGTACAGTGGGAGGTATGTCGGGCTGTGATGGTTACTGTACAATGGGATATATGATGGGCCGTGATGGTTACTGTACAGTGGGATGTATGTCGGGCTGTTATGGCTACTGTACTTGGGGAGGGAAGTCCGGACGTGACGGTTACTGTATAGTGGGATGTATGTCGGGCTGTGATGGTTACTGTACTTTAAGATGTATGTCGGTTTGTGATGGTTACTGGACAGTGTGCGGTATGTAGGGCCATGATGGTAACTGTACAGTGGGAGGTATGTCGGGCTGTGATGGTTACTGTACAATGGGATATATGATGGGCCGTGATGGTTACTGTACAGTGGGATGTATGTCGGGCTGTTATGGCTACTGTACTTGGGGAGGGAAGTCCGGACGTGACGGTTACTGTATAGTGGGATGTATGTCGGGCTGTGATGGTTACTGTACTTTAAGATATATGTTGGGCCGTGATGGTTACTGTACAGTGGGATGTATGTCGGGCTGTTATGGCTACTGTACTTGGGGAGGGAAGTCCGGACGTGACGGTTACTGTATAGTGGGATGTATGTCGGGCTGTGATGGTTACTGTACAATGGGATATATGTTGGGCCGTGATGGTTACTGTACAGTGGGATGTATGTCGGGCTGTTATGGCTACTGTACTTGGGGAGGGAAGTCCGGACGTGACGGTTACTGTATAGTGGGATGTATGTCGGGCTGTGATGGTTACTGTACAATGGGATATATGTTGGGCCGTGATGGTTACTGTACAGTGGGATGTATGTCGGGCTGTTATGGCTACTGTACTTGGGGAGGGAAGTCCGGACGTGACGGTTACTGTATAGTGGGATGTATGTCGGGCTGTGATGGTTACTGTACAATGGGATATATGTTGGGCCGTGATGGTTACTGTACAGTGGGATGTATGTCGGGCTGTTATGGCTACTGTACTTGGGGAGGGAAGTCCGGACGTGACGGTTACTGTATAGTGGGATGTATGTCGGGCTGTGATGGTTACTGTACAATGGGATATATGTTGGGCCGTGATGGTTACTGTACAGTGGGATGTATGTCGGGCTGTTATGGCTACTGTACTTGGGGAGGGAAGTCCGGACGTGACGGTTACTGTATAGTGGGATGTATGTCGGGCTGTGATGGTTACTGTACAATGGGATATATGTTGGGCCGTGATGGTTACTGTACAGTGGGATGTATGTCGGGCTGTTATGGCTACTGTACTTGGGGAGGGAAGTCCGGACGTGACGGTTACTGTATAGTGGGATGTATGTCGGGCTGTGATGGTTACTGTACAATGGGATATATGTTGGGCCGTGATGGTTACTGTACAGTGGGATGTATGTCGGGCTGTTATGGCTACTGTACTTGGGGAGGGAAGTCCGGACGTGACGGTTACTGTATAGTGGGATGTATGTCGGGCTGTGATGGTTACTGTACAATGGGATATATGTTGGGCCGTGATGGTTACTGTACAGTGGGATGTATGTCGGGCTGTTATGGCTACTGTACTTGGGGAGGGAAGTCCGGACGTGACGGTTACTGTATAGTGGGATGTATGTCGGGCTGTGATGGTTACTGTACAATGGGATATATGTTGGGCCGTGATGGTTACTGTACAGTGGGATGTATGTCGGGCTGTTATGGCTACTGTACTTGGGGAGGGAAGTCCGGACGTGACGGTTACTGTATAGTGGGATGTATGTCGGGCTGTGATGGTTACTGTACAATGGGATATATGTTGGGCCGTGATGGTTACTGTACAGTGGGATGTATGTCGGGCTGTTATGGCTACTGTACTTGGGGAGGGAAGTCCGGACGTGACGGTTACTGTATAGTGGGATGTATGTCGGGCTGTGATGGTTACTGTACAATGGGATATATGTTGGGCCGTGATGGTTACTGTACAGTGGGATGTATGTCGGGCTGTTATGGCTACTGTACTTGGGGAGGGAAGTCCGGACGTGACGGTTACTGTATAGTGGGATGTATGTCGGGCTGTGATGGTTACTGTACAATGGGATATATGTTGGGCCGTGATGGTTACTGTACAGTGGGATGTATGTCGGGCTGTTATGGCTACTGTACTTGGGGAGGGAAGTCCGGACGTGACGGTTACTGTATAGTGGGATGTATGTCGGGCTGTGATGGTTACTGTACAATGGGATATATGTTGGGCCGTGATGGTTACTGTACAGTGGGATGTATGTCGGGCTGTTATGGCTACTGTACTTGGGGAGGGAAGTCCGGACGTGACGGTTACTGTATAGTGGGATGTATGTCGGGCTGTGATGGTTACTGTACAATGGGATATATGTTGGGCCGTGATGGTTACTGTACAGTGGGATGTATGTCGGGCTGTTATGGCTACTGTACTTGGGGAGGGAAGTCCGGACGTGACGGTTACTGTATAGTGGGATGTATGTCGGGCTGTGATGGTTACTGTACAATGGGATATATGTTGGGCCGTGATGGTTACTGTACAGTGGGATGTATGTCGGGCTGTTATGGCTACTGTACTTGGGGAGGGAAGTCCGGACGTGACGGTTACTGTATAGTGGGATGTATGTCGGGCTGTGATGGTTACTGTACAATGGGATATATGTTGGGCCGTGATGGTTACTGTACAGTGGGATGTATGTCGGGCTGTTATGGCTACTGTACTTGGGGAGGGAAGTCCGGACGTGACGGTTACTGTATAGTGGGATGTATGTCGGGCTGTGATGGTTACTGTACAATGGGATATATGTTGGGCCGTGATGGTTACTGTACAGTGGGATGTATGTCGGGCTGTTATGGCTACTGTACTTGGGGAGGGAAGTCCGGACGTGACGGTTACTGTATAGTGGGATGTATGTCGGGCTGTGATGGTTACTGTACAATGGGATATATGTTGGGCCGTGATGGTTACTGTACAGTGGGATGTATGTCGGGCTGTTATGGCTACTGTACTTGGGGAGGGAAGTCCGGACGTGACGGTTACTGTATAGTGGGATGTATGTCGGGCTGTGATGGTTACTGTACAATGGGATATATGTTGGGCCGTGATGGTTACTGTACAGTGGGATGTATGTCGGGCTGTTATGGCTACTGTACTTGGGGAGGGAAGTCCGGACGTGACGGTTACTGTATAGTGGGATGTATGTCGGGCTGTGATGGTTACTGTACAATGGGATATATGTTGGGCCGTGATGGTTACTGTACAGTGGGATGTATGTCGGGCTGTTATGGCTACTGTACTTGGGGAGGGAAGTCCGGACGTGACGGTTACTGTATAGTGGGATGTATGTCGGGCTGTGATGGTTACTGTACAATGGGATATATGTTGGGCCGTGATGGTTACTGTACAGTGGGATGTATGTCGGGCTGTTATGGCTACTGTACTTGGGGAGGGAAGTCCGGACGTGACGGTTACTGTATAGTGGGATGTATGTGTCGGGCCGTGATGGTTGCTGTACAGTGGGATGTATATCCAGCTGTTATAGTTACTGTACTGTGGGAGGTATGACGAGCCGTGATGGTTACTGTACAGTGGGAGCTATGTCGGGCCGTGATGGTTGCTGTACAGTGGGATGTATATCCAGCTGTTATAGCTACTGTACAGTGGGAGGTATGACGGGCCGTGACGATTACTGCACAGAGGGAGGTATGTCGTTCCGTGATGGTTACTGTACAGTGGGAAGTATGTCGAGCAGTGATGGTTACTGTACAGAGGGAGATATGTCGGTTAGTGATTGATACTGCACAGTGGGAGGTATATCGGGCCGTGATGGTTACAGTCCAGTGGGAGTTATGTCGGGCCGTGACGGTTACTGTACAGTGGGAGGTATGTCGTGCCATGACGTTTACTATACAGTGGGTGGTATGTCGGGCCGTGATGGTTACTGTACATTGGGAGGATGACGGGCCCTGATGTTTACTGTACAGTGGGAGGTATATCCGACTGTAATGGCTACTGCACAGTGGGAGGATTGTCGGGCCGCGATAGTTATTGTACAGTGGGAGGTATGTCGGGCTATGATGTTTACTGCACAGAGTGAGGTATGTCGGGCCATCGTGGTTACTGTACAGTAGGAGGGATGTCGGGCCGTGATAGTTAATGTACAGTGGGAGGTATGTCGGGCCATGACGGTAACTGTACAGAGGGAGGTATATGGGACCGTGATGGTTACTGTACAGTTGGAGGTATGTAGGACTGTGATGGTTACTGTGCAGTGGGAGGTATGTGGGCTGTGACGGTTACTGTACTTTGGGAGGTATATCGGGGCATAATGGTTAATGTACACAGGGAGGAATGTCGGGCCGTGATGGTTACTGCACAGAGTGAGGTGTGATAGGCAGTAATGGTTACTGTAGAGTGGGAGGTATGTTGGGCCATGACGGTTACTGTGCTGCGGGAGGTATGTCGGGCCCAAAAGGTTTACTGTATAGTGGGAGGTATGTCGGGCTGTGATGGTTACTGTGCAGGGGGAGGTATGTTGGGCCGTGATGGTTACTGTACAGTGGGATGTATGTCGGGCCGTCATGGTTACGGGACAGTGGGAGCTATGTCAGGCCGTGATGGTCACTGTGCAGTGGGAGGTATGTCGAGCGCTGATGCTTACTGTAAAGTGGGAGGTATGTCGGGCCATGACAGTTACTGTACAGTGGGGGGTATGTCGGGCCGTGATGGTTACTGTAAAGTGGGAGGTATGTCGGGCCGTGATGGTTACTGTAAAGTGGGAGGTATGTCGGGCGCTGATGCTTACTGTAAAGTGGGAGGTATGTCGGGCCGTGACAGTTACTGTACCGTGGGTGGTATATCGGGCCGTGATGGTTTTTGTACAGTGGGAGGTATGTCGGGCCGTGACGGTTACTGTACAGAGGATGGTATGTCGGTATGTGATATTTACTTATCAGTGGGAGGTATGTCGTTCTGTGATAGTTACTGTACAGTGGGAGGTATATCGGGCCGTGATGGTTTCTGTACAGTGGGAGGTATGTCGGGCCGTGACAGTTACTGTACAGTGGGAGCTATGTCATGACGTGATGGTTACTGTACAGTGGGAGGTACGTCCGGCCATGAGGTTTACCGAACAGATCGAAGTGTGTCGGGCCCTGATGGTCACTGTACAGTGGGAGGTATGTCGGGACATGATGGTTTCTGTACAGTGGCTGCTCTGTCAGGCCGTGACGGTTACTGTGCAGTGGGAGGTATTTCGAGCAGTGATGGATACTGTACAGTTGGAGCTTTGTCGGGCCGTGAGAGTTACTGTACAGTGGGAGGTATATCGAGCCGTTATAGTTACTGTACAGTGGGAGGTATGACGGGACGTGATGGTTACTGTACAGTGGGAGGTATGTCGGACAGTGATGGTTACTGTATAGTGGGAGAACTGACGATCAGTGATGGTTACTATACAGTGAGAGTTATGTTGAGCCGTGATGGTTACTGTACAGTTGGAGCTATGTCGGGCCGTGATAGTTACTGTACAGTGTGAGGTATTTCGAGCCGTGATGGTTACTGTATAGTGGGATCTATGTCGGGCCGTGACGGTTACTGTACAGAGGGAGGTATGTCGGGCCGTGATGGTTACTGTACAGTGGGAGCAATGTCGGGCCGTGATAGTTACTGTACAGTGGGAGGAATATCGTGCCGCGATAGTTACTGTGCAGTGGGAGGTATGACGGGCCGTGATGGTTACTGTGCAGTGGCAGGTATGACGGTCCGTGACGGTTACTGTACAGTATGAGGTATGTCAGGTATGACGGTCCGTGACGGTTACTGTACAGTATGAGGTATGTCGGGCTGTGATGGTTACTGTAAAGTGGGAGGCATGTCGGGCGGTGAAGGTTAATGTACAGTGGGGATATGTCGGGCAGTGAATGTTACTGTACAGTGAGAGTATGTCGGGCCTTGATGGTTACTGTACAGTGGGAGGTATATCGGGGTGTGATGGTTACTGTGCAGTGGGAGGAAAGTCGTGCAGGCGACGGTTACTGCACAGTGGGAGCTATGTCGGTCCGTGATGGTTACTGTACAGTGGGAGGCATGACGGGCCGTGATAGTTACTGTACAGTGGGAGGTATATCGAGTCGTGATAGTAATGTACAGTGCGAGGTATGATGGGCCGTGATGGTTACTGTACAGTGGGAGATATGTCGGGCCGTGATGGTTACTGTCCAGTGGGAGGTATATCGAGTCGTGATAGTAATGTACAGTGCGAGGTATGATGGGCCGTGATGGTTACTGTACAGTGGGAGTATGTCGGGCGAGGTATGTCGTGCCATGACGTTTACTATACAGTGGGTGGTATGTCGGGCTGTGATGGTTACTGTACAGTGGGAGGTATGTCGTGCCATGACGTTTACTATACAGTGGGTGGTATGTCGGGCTGTGATGGTTACTGTACAGTGGGAGGTATGTCGTGCCATGACGTTTACTATACAGTGGGTGGTATGTCGGGCTGTGATGGTTACTGTACAGTGGGAGGTATGACGGGCCCTGATGGTTACTGTACAGTGGGAGGTATATCCGACTGTGATGGTTACTGTACAGTGGGAGGTATGTCGGGTCGCGATAGTTATTGTACAGTGGGAGGTATGTCAGGCCATGACGTTTACTGTACAGAGTGTGGTATATCGGGCCGTGATGGTTACTGTACAGTGGGAGGTATGTTGGACGGTGATGGTTACTGTACAGTAGGAGGTATGTCGGGCCGTAATGGTTACTGTGCAGTCGTAGGTATGTCGGGCTGTGGCGGTTACTGTACTTTGGGAGGTATATCGGGCCGTGATTTTTAATGTACAGATGGAGGTATGTCGGGCCGTGATGGTTGCTGTACAGTGTGAGGTATGACGGGCAATAATAGTTACTGTACAGTGGGAGGTATGTAGGGCCCTGACGGTAACTGTGCAGTGGGAGATTTATTGGGCCATGATGGTTACTGTACTGTGGGAGGTATGTCGGGCCGTAATGTTTACTGTATAGTGGGATTTATGTTGGGCCGTGATAGTTACTGTGCAGTGGGAGGTATGACGGGCCGTGACTGTTACTGTACAGTGGGAGGTATGTCGGGCCGTGATGATTACTGTACAGTGGGATGTATGTTGGGCAGTGATGGTTACTGTACAGTGGGAGATATGTGGGCCAGTGATTGTTAGTGTACAGTGGGAGGGATTTCGAGCCGTGATGGTTACTCTACAGTCGGTGGTATGAAGGGTCGTGGTGGTTACGGTGCAATGTGAGGTATGACGGGCCATGACGGTTTCTGTACGATGGGAGCTATGTAGGGCCGTGATAGTTATTGTACAGTGGGAGGTATATCGAGCCATGATAATTACTGTAAAGTGTGAGGTATGACGGGCCGTGACGGTTACTGTACAATGGGAGCTATGTCGGGGCGTGATAGTTATTGTACAGTGGGAGGTATATCGAGCCATGATAGTTACTGTAAAGTGGGAGGTATGTCGGGCCGTGATGGTTACTGTAAAGTGGGAGGTATGTCATGCCGTGACGGTTACTGTACCGTGGGAGGTATATCGGGCCGTGATGGTTTCTGTACAGTGGGAGGTATGTCGGGCCGTGATG
>NW_025209389.1:0-6908 GCF_004010195.1 Chiloscyllium plagiosum | reverse complement strand
GATGGTTACTGTACAGTGGGAGGTATGTCGCGCCGTGATGGTTACTGTACAGAGGGAGTATGTCGGGCCGTGATGGTTACTGTACTTTGGGAGGTATGTAGGGCCGTGATATTTACTGTACAGTGGGAGCTATGTCATGACGTGATGGTTACTGTACAGACGGAGGTATGTCGGGACATGATGGTTTCTGTACAGTGGCAGCTATGTCGGGCCGTGATGGTTACTGTGCTGTGGGAGGTATGTCGGGCCATGATGGTTACTGTACTTTGGAAAGTATGTCGAGCTGTGATGCTTACTGAACAGTGGGAATTATGACGGTTCGTGATGGTTAAGGCACTTTGGGAGGTACGTCGGGCCGTGATGGTTACTGTACAGTGGGAGGTATGTCAGGCCGCGATGGTTACTGTACAGTGGGAGGTATGTCTGGCCATGATGGTTGCTGCACAGTGGGATATATGTTAGGCTGGGATGGTTACTGTCCAGCGAGTGTTATGTCGGGCCGTGACGGTTCCTGTACAATGAGTGGTATGTCTGGCCGTGAAGGTTACATTTCAGTGGGAGGTATTTCGGGCCGTGATGTTTACTGTACAATGGGATGTATGTCGGGCTGTAATGGTTACTGTACAGTGGGCGGTATGTCGGGCCATGATGGTTACTGTACAGTGGGCAGTTTGTCGGGCCGTGATTGTTACTGTACACAGAGAGGTATAACGGGCCGTGATGTTTACTGTACAGTGGGAGGTATACCGAACTGTGATGGTTACTGTACAATGGGAGGTGTGTCGGGCCGTAATAGTTATTGTACAGTGGAAGGTAGGTTGAGCCATGACGTTTGCTGTACAGAGTGAGGTATATCGGGCTTGATGGTTGCTGTACAGTGGGAGGTATGTCGGGCTGTGACGGTTACTGTACTTTGAGAGGTATATCGGGCCGTAATGGTTAATATACAGAGGGAGGTATGTCGGGCCGTGCTGTTTACTGTAGAGTGTAAGGTATGACGTGCAGTAATGGTTACTGTTCAGTGGGAGCTATGTAGGGTCCTGACGGTTACTGTACAGTGGGAGATAACACGGTCCATGACGGTTAATGTACTGTGGGAGGTATGTCGGTCTGTAATGTTTACTGCATAGTGGGAGGTATGTCGGGCTGTGATCATTAATGTACAGTGGCAGGTATGTTGGGCCGTGGTGGTTACTGTGCAGTGAGAGGTATATCGGGCCGTGATGGTTACTGTACAGTGGGAGGTATGTCGCGCCGTGATGGTTACTGTACAGAGGGAGTATGTCGGGCCGTGATGGTTACTGTACTTTGGGAGGTATGTAGGGCCGTGATATTTACTGTACAGTGGGAGCTATGTCATGACGTGATGGTTACTGTACAGACGGAGGTATGTCGGGACATGATGGTTTCTGTACAGTGGCAGCTATGTCGGGCCGTGATGGTTACTGTGCTGTGGGAGGTATGTCGGGCCATGATGGTTACTGTACTTTGGAAAGTATGTCGAGCTGTGATGCTTACATGACGTGCAGTAATGGTTACTGTTCAGTGAAAGGTATGTAGGGCCCTGACGGTTACTGTACAGTGGGAGATAACACGGTCCATGACGGTTAATGTATAGTGGGAGGTATGTCGGGCTGTGATGGTTACTGTACAGTGGGATGTATGTCGGGCCGTGATGGTTACTGTACTTTGGGAGGTGTGAAGGGCCGTGATATTTACTGTACAGTGGGAGGTATATCGATACGTGATAGTTACAGTACAGTGGGGGGTAGGTCAGGCCGTGATGGTTACTGTACAGTGGTAGTTATGTCGGGCTGTGATGGTTACTATACAATGGGAATATGCTGGGCCGTGATGGTTACTGTACAGTGGTAGTTATGTCGGGCTGTGATGGTTACTATACAATGGGAATATGCTGGGCCGTGATGGTTACTGTACAGTGGTAGTTATGTCGGGCTGTGATGGTTACTATACAATGGGAATATGCTGGGCCGTGATGGTTACTGTACAGTGGTAGTTATGTCGGGCTGTGATGGTTACTATACAATGGGAATATGCTGGGCCGTGATGGTTACTGTACAGTGGTAGTTATGTCGGGCTGTGATGGTTACTATACAATGGGAATATGCTGGGCCGTGATGGTTACTGTACAGTGGTAGTTATGTCGGGCTGTGATGGTTACTATACAATGGGAATATGCTGGGCCGTGATGGTTACTGTACAGTGGGAGGTATGTCGGACGGTGCTGTTTACTGTACAGTGTGAGGTATGACGTGCAGTAATGGTTACTGTTCAGTGAAAGGTATGTAGGGCCCTGACGGTTACTGTACAGTGGGAGATAACACGGTCCATGACGGTTAATGTATAGTGGGAGGTATGTCGGGCTGTGATGGTTACTGTACAGTGGGATGTATGTCGGGCCGTGATGGTTACTGTACTTTGGGAGGTGTGAAGGGCCGTGATATTTACTGTACAGTGGGAGGTATATCGATACGTGATAGTTACAGTACAGTGGGGGGTAGGTCAGGCCGTGATGGTTACTGTACAGTGGTAGTTATGTCGGGCTGTGATGGTTACTATACAATGGGAATATGCTGGGCCGTGATGGTTACTGTACAGTGGTATCTATTTTGAGCCGTGAAGGTTACTCTACAGTGGGTTGTATGTCGTGCTGTGATTGCTACTGTACTTTGGGAGGTATGTCGGGCCGTGACGGTTACTGTACAGTGGGATGTATGTCGGGCTGTGAGGGTTACTATACTTTATGAGGTATGTCGGTCTGTGATGGTTACTGGACAGTGTGCGGTATGTTGGTCCGTAACGGTGACTGGACAGTGGGAGGCACGTGGAGCCGTGATAGTTACTGGACAGTGGGAGGTATTTCGAGCAGTGATGGTTACTGTACAGGAGGAGCTATGTCGTGCCGTGATAGTTACTGTACAGTGGGAGGTATATCGAGCCGTTATAGTTACTGTCCAGTGGGAGGTATGACGGGCAGTGACGGTAACTGGACAGAGGGAGGTATGTCGGCCGTGCTGGTTAATGTACAGTGATAGGAATGTCGGGCAGTGATGGTGACTATACAGTGGGAGATATGACGGTCAGTGATTGTTACTGTACAGTGATAGGTATGTCGAGCCGTGATGGTTACTGTACAGTGGGAGGTATGACGGGCCGTTATGGTTACTGTGCAGTGGCAGGTATGACGGGCCGTGACGGTTACTATACAGTGGGAGGTATTACGGGCCCTGAAGGTTACTGTACAGTGGGAGGCATGTCGGGTGGTGAAGGTTACTGTACAGTGAGAGAAATATCGGGTAGTGAATGTTACTGTACAGTGAGAGGTATGTCGGGCCGTGATGGTTACTGTACAGTGGGAGGTATGTCGGGCCGTGATGGTTACTGTACAGTGGGAGGTATATCGGGGTGTGATGGATACTGCGCAGTGGGGGGAAAGTCATGCAGGCGATGGTTACTGTACAGTGGGAGGTATGTCGGTACGTGACGGTTACTGTACAGTGGGAGGTATATCGGGCCGTGAAGATTACTGTACAGTGGGAGGCATGACGGGCCGTAATAGTTACTGCACAGTGGGAGGTATATCGAGCCGTTATAATTATGTACAGTAGGGGTTGCAGGTATATAGGGCCGTGATGTTTACAGTACAGTGGGAGTTATGTCGGGCCGTGACGTTTACTGTACAATGGGAAGTTTGTCGTGCCATGACGTTTACTCTACAGTGGGAGGTATGACGGGCCGTGATGGTTACTGTACAGTGGGAGGTATATCGGACTGTGATGGTTACTGTACAGTGTGAGGTATGTCCGGCCGTGATAGTTACGGTACAGTGGGAGGTAGATCGGGCCGTGATAGTTACTGTACAGTTGGAGTTATTTCGAGCAGTGATGTTTACTGTACAGTGCGTGCTATGTCGGGCCGTGATGCCTACTGTACAGTGGGATGTATATCGAGCCGTTAAAGTTACTGTACAGTGGGAGGTATGACGAACCATGATGGTTACTGTACAGTGGGCGGTATGACGGGCCGTGACGGTTACTGGACAGAGGGAGGTATGTCGGGCCGTGATGGTTACTGTACAGTGGGATGTATGTCGGGCAGTGATGGTTACTGTACAGTGGGAGATATGACGGTCAGTGATTGTTACTGCACAGTGAGAGGTATGTCGGGCCGTGATGGTTAATGTACAGTGGGAGCAAAGTCGGGCCGCGATTGATACTGTACAGTGGGAGGTATGCCGGGTGGTGATGGTTACTGTACAGTGGGAGCTATGTCTGGCCGTGATGGTTACTGTACAGTGAGAGGTATATCGGGCCGTGATAGTTACTGTACAGTGGGAGGTATGATTGGCTGTGATGGTTACTGTACAGTGGGTTGTATGTCGGGCCGTGATGGTAACTGTACAGAGGGAGGTATGTCGGAACGTGATGGTGACTGTACAGTGGGAGGTATGTCGGCTTTGATGGTTACTGTACAGTTGGAGGTATGTCAGGCCGTGATAGTTACTGTAAAGTGGGAGGTGTGTCGGACCATCACGTTTACTGTACAGTGGGAGGTATATCGATCCGTGATAGTTACAGCACAGTGGGTGGTATGTCGGGGCGTGATGGTTACTATACAGTGGGAGCTATGTCATGCCGTGATAGTTACTGTAAAGCTGGAGGTATGTCGTGCCGTGATGGTTACTGTAAATTGGGAGGTATGTCGGGCCGTGACGGTTACTGAACCGTGGGAGGTATATCGGGCCGTGATGGTTACTGTACAGTAGGAGGTATAACGGGCCGTAATGGTTACTGTACAGAGGAAGGTATATCGGGCTGTGATGGTTACTGTACAGTGGGAGGTATGTCGGGCCATGACGGTAACTGTACAGAGTGAGGTATATCGGGCCGTGATGGTTACTGCACAGCGGGAGGGATGTCGGGCCGTGACGTTTACTGTACTGTCGTTGGTATGTCAGGCCGTGATGGTTACTGTACAGTGGGAGCTATGTCATGACGTGATGGTTACTGTACAGAGGTAGGTACGTCGGGCCATGACGTTTACTGTACAGTGGGAGGTATGTCGGGACATGATGGTTTCTGTACTTTGGGAGGTATGTCGGGCCGTGATGGTCACTGTGCAATGGGAGGTATGTCAGGCCATGACGTTCACTGTACAGTGGAAGGTATGTGGGCCGTGATGATTACTGTCCAGTGGGAGGTATAACGGGCCGTGATGGGTACTGTACTGTGGGAGGTTATATCGGACTGTGATGGCTACTGTACAGTGGGAGTTATGTCGGGCCGTGATAGTTGCTGTACAGTGTGAGGTATGACGGGCAGTAATGGTTACTGTACAGTGGGAGGTATGTCGGGCCATGACGGTAACTGTACAGAGTGAGGTATATCGGGCCGTGATGGTTACTGCACAGCGGGAGGGATGTCGGGCCGTGACGTTTACTGTACTGTCGTTGGTATGTCAGGCCGTGATGGTTACTGTACAGTGGGAGCTATGTCATGACGTGATGGTTACTGTACAGTGGGAGGTACGTCCGGCCATGAGGTTTACCGAACAGATCGAAGTGTGTCGGGCCCTGATGGTCACTGTACAGTGGGAGGTATGTCGGGACATGATGGTTTCTGTACAGTGGCTGCTCTGTCAGGCCGTGACGGTTACTGTGCAGTGGGAGGTATTTCGAGCAGTGATGGATACTGTACAGTTGGAGCTTTGTCGGGCCGTGAGAGTTACTGTACAGTGGGAGGTATATCGAGCCGTTATAGTTACTGTACAGTGGGAGGTATGACGGGAGGGATGTACGTCGGGCCATGATGGTTACTGTACAGTGGGAGGTATGTCGGGCAGAGATGGTTACTGTACAGTAGGAGATATGACGGTCAGTGATTGTTACTGTACAGTGAGAGGTATGTCGGGCCGTGACGGTTCCTGTACAGTGGGAGGTATGTCGGGCCATGACGTTTACTGTACGGTGGGAGGTATGTCGGGCCGTGATGGTTACTGCACAGTGAGAGGTATGTCGGGCCGTGATGGTTGCTGTACATTGGGAGGTATGTCGGGCCGTGATGGTTACTGTACAGTGGGAGGGATGTCGGGCCGTGATAGTTATTGTACAGTGGGAGGTATGTCGGACCATGACGGTAACTGTACAGAGTGAGGTATAACGGGCCATGATGGTTACTGTACAGTGGGAGGTATGTCGGGCCGTGATGGTTACTGTACAGTGGGAGGTATGTCGGGCCATGATGGTAACTGTACAGAGTGAGGTATAACGGGCCGTGATGGTTGCTGTACAGTGGGAGGTATGTTGGGCCGTGACGGTTACAGTACAATCGGAGGTATGTCGGGCTCTGACGGTTACTGTACTTTGGGAGTTATATCGGGCCGTGATTGTTAATGTACAGATGGAGGTTTATCGGGCCGTGATGGTTGCTGTACAGTGTGAGGTATGACGGGCAGTAATGGTTACTGTACAGTGGGAGGTATGTAGGGCCCTGACGGTAACTGTACTGTGGGAGGTATGTCGGGCCGTAATGTTTACTGTATAGTGGGAGGTATGGCGGGCAGTGATGGTTTCTGAATTGTGGGTGGTATGTCGGGCCGTAACGGTTACTGTACAGTGCGAGGTATATCTGGCCATGACGGTTACTGTACACAAGTCGAGTCCCAACTTGTTTAGCCTTTTCTTAAAAGAGAGTCCCTGCAAACCAGGGATCATCCCAGTCAATCTTCTCTGAATGCCTCCGATGAAATGATATATTTCCTTTAAATAAAGAGACCAAAATTTCTCTCTTTACTCCATATGTCGTGTCACTCGCAATTTATAAAGTTGCTCTCAGGTATATACTCCAAACTCTTACACTGCAAATCCCTTGAAACAAGGAACAATGTTT